>NW_007577796.1:1008273-1031639 GCF_000690725.1 Stegastes partitus
AGATATGTGAAGTTGGCACAATTGAAATTCTTTACATTGATGCAGTTCATCATTAGTCAATTTCTATAGCTCAGTGTAGGAATCGTTGCTCTCATTCAGAATAGATCCATGTTTAGAAGCTAAATATAAAGTGAAGAGGTTTGATAGCATTCGCTGCAGATTGATGAGGGTGTAGAGCAGCACATGACAGATGCCATGACCTGGAGTCGCTTGCAAAGGGTGAGGCATTCAGCCTGTGGAGCCACATTGCTGCATGGAAATTGACTGTTTGTGTGAAATGACACATGACGGACCGAGTCAGTGATATATTTATATATACTGAATGTATTACATACTTAATTCCCAGAAGGGCTGTACTGCAGCAGTTTTGTCTTTGTCTCACCGTCTCTGTCTCTTGAGCTTATTTTCCCACATAGTGACCAACAAATATGTCCGACATCCATCCATTCATCCATCCAACCATTTATCGGCCATCGCAACAAACAGACAACACCCACTCACACATCAAGTCTCAGGCAGAACTAACAGTCTCTCTCCACCTATCTTTGATAGTTGACTTTCTTTACACACACTTTTAAATAGCGAGTTTCATTTAGCGTTATTATCCGCTTTGATCCAGCGGAGTAATGCCAGACCTTTTCCAAAAGGTTTCATGCAGCTGAGATGGGCTTTGTGTTTACAAATCCCAACAAACAGATATACATGCACGTTATCACACACAGCACCATCATTCATCATTCCACCACAAGCGGACCTTCGTATCTATTATGTACGCGGGTGAATGTTAGTTATTGTTTAGATAATGCATGGTCACTTGACTTTGATGTTTTCTCATTTAAGTGGATACAGCTTCCCATGTTTGAACTAATTCATTCAGAAACCCACAAGAAAACAGTGTGGTTTGCTTTTGCATAAAAAGGCCCCAGCTGTGAGAGGTGTCTGTCTGTCCTCGCCCCCAGATCTGACATGACCTCACTCTGTCTGGTCAACACATGCTGACACAAACAGAGGGGGAGAGATTTAAATAGAGCTTAGAAGAACAGATCAGGGTGCCTTGCTGAGAACTGTATTAGGAACACATAGGACAATTTGTGTGTGCATGGTGTTGGTGATGACATCCACGGAGTGTATGTCCAGTATCAGCATAACGTAGCATAACCTGCCATCATGGTTAAGAATTTAAAGGGCCTGTATCCTAATGGCTGTTATTTTGTACCCAATTGGACCTTAACTCAGGGTAACGTTTAGCTGAGTCATGTCAGAGTTTATGTGGGGTTATCAGTGTGTACAAAAAAGATGACTAAAGACGAAACGGCAAGTATACATAATCAAAACAAGTTATTAAACTGTTGAGAAGTCTATCTGTAGGGCCCTTCAACTGGATTGCATTTGTTAAATAACCACTTTAATTGTCCAGAGGTTTTTTGAGGTGTATACATGCAGGTTTTTGTTGGCTTCCAAACTGTCTCCAACTCACTTGATGGCCAGAAGTGATGTCTTTGCTCTGGACTCTCAAGAGATCAGTCAAGATTGTTCAGAAATATATTATAGAAGTTTGGTATTGCTGTGCTTTTCTGTTGGCCAGTTTGAATTCATGCAGGTATTTCAGCCTTTATGTTGTTTTACTTCACCAAGAGGATCAGGGCTTAATTTACTGTTATTCTTTCTTGGCCTTGGCAGAACCTTAAAACTCTAAAAAACCAAAACAACCCAAAACTATTACATGTATTTTATTGGGGCTGAGTGATATGCAAAAATGAATTTGCCACTGAAATACATATAATTTATATTTATATATAAATCCTGATTGTGTGATTTTTGCTTCCGTCTCTACCAAACATGCATGTTCCTTTATGTCTGGAGGCTATGATTTGTGGGCTGAGGCATCTATGTAGCATCATATTTATTTGTATGTCATTCTCTACAATCATGGTGCCCAGAGGATGAATTCCATTAACTTTGGTATTCCCCAGACATTTTCGATTTTAATGTAACTATCTTGACAAACATGTGATGGCTTATTGTGCAATTTGATGTCCAAAGTTTCTACAGGAGAAGAGTCACAATCAGTGCCCATCATTGTTGTCTTAAAGATATTTGTGTTGCTGTCAATCATATTCATTAAAAATACCTGCAAAACTGATTACATTCAGATCAGCTTCAGCTCTGCTCTGTGTGTATTGCAAATTACCAGATGTTAGCTTGCTCCCAGTGAAACCCTGTCAACGATGCCAATAAACATCAACATGTTGGCACTGCCATTCTGAACATAGTAGCATGTGATGTCAGCATTTAACTTAAGGAACAAATGTATTTAAGTACAGCCTCACACAACTAGTCTTGTTTATTAACTGGCAATAGAGAACAGCAAAATGAACATATTATGTTATGGACCTGTATGAGCATTATCAATAAAGTTTTGTAACACCTTGAACCGCGAGCTAAGCTAATGTAATATAACTTCAGACTCGGCAGTTGTTATTGATGATTTGCTGATGTATGCAAGTGATGAAACAAATGACAAGTTTATTTTCTGGATAGTAGTCACCTTTTGTTTGTCACACATAATATTTCAGGCACGACTGAGATACTGACAGGAGGAATGTTGCATGTCAGCATTATGTTTTCATTTCATTGAGAAACAAACGTGTGCCACATTTACATTACATGGAGGCATCATTTGTTAGCAACCACATGCTCAGCGCTGTCTTGACGTTTAACATCATCAGCACAACAAGTGGATCAGGCACATGTTTGAGCGCAACTACGTGAATTGCTGAGCGGAGCATATTTGCTCAAACCAGCATATTGGCCTTGCAGCTACAAGTCTGGTCTTCAAAGCCTTTTTCCTGCTTTTATCCTTTCTGTTCAATGTGCTGACTACACATCGTGTACGAGGCTGGGCCAATGCGAGCACAGCTGTGCTTTGGTTTTATTTATTGGATTTATCCACTAACACAACACAGTATTGACTCTGTGTGTGTCTGTGAGCATGAAGATAAAGATGTGCAACGTCTGTGGGTGTAGTAGTAGGAGATGCTTTCATGCTGGTTGTGGCCCAAAAGAAGTTCATACCAAGTTCACTTTACTTTTTGTCGTCTAACTTTTGCTTCTGTTGTGTTTTGAAGTTCAGGTTACAGAGGAACTTGATTATATCATCTTATTTCATCACTAGATTTGCCTTTTTTTGGTCTGTTTGGCGAAATATGGCTGTTAGTTCTCTGAGTGTGAATGAGTCAGTGTGTGTGTGTGTGTGTGTGTGTGTGTGTGTGTGTGTGTGCGCGTGCACTATAATGGAGCTGATATTGGAGCTGAGGTGTTAAAAGCTTGTTGGTATTGACTATTCAGTAAACTCACTCTTACTTACTCAGAGCCAAGCAGGAGAACAAAAACATGGAAGTGGTTGTGTACGGGTCAACAGGTTGCGGAAATGATCATTTTGATTTTAAAAAGGGTCCAACACCTGAGACATCACTTGTCGCCTTTATATCAGTCAGTGGCTACACACTGTACATTTTTACGGACTCCAAACACCAATTATTCTCATTATTGATCAATCTGCTGAGGTTTTTCCTCAAGTCCCTGATTTATTATCTTGGCTATAGAAAGGGAGAAAATAGTAATTAATGATAAATTTAGTCACAATTTCCTGAAGTCTAAATGAATTGCTATTTCCAGTCTACACTCCAAAACCTGGGCTGCAAGGTGGCGCAGTTGGTAGCACTGTTGCCTCGCAGCAAAAAGGTCGCCGGTTTGCGTCCCGGTGGGGGCACCGGGATCTTTCTGCGTGGAGTTTGCATGTTCTCCCTGTGCAGCGTGAGTTCTCTCCGGGTTCTCCGACTTCCTCCCACGATTCCAAAAACATGTTGAGGTTAATTGGTGATTCTAAATTGTCCGTAGGTGTGAATGTGAGTGTGCTTGGTTGTCTGTCTCTAAGTGTGGCCCTGTGATAGACTGGTGACCTGTCCAGGGTGTCCCCTGCCTTCGCCCTGAGTCAGCTGGGATAGACTCCAGCCCCCCTGCAACCCTAGTGAGGATTAAGCGGTGTATAGATAATGGATGGATGGACTCCTTCCTGAGTTTACCGCTATGTATGACTCAAAAAGTAGCAAACCTTCACAAGTTAGTGGATGAGTTATTGCCACAATAGCTGGCAATTGATTTATTGTCATTTAGTTGATGCAATAATAAGCTAATTGTTTTAAGTCTTCCTTATTTCTGTCTTATACTAAAAATGATAACACATTAAAAAACACATGTTGATAACCAATACAAATGTTTGATATTTTACCTGAATAATTATAACTATTCTTAAAGTAATAGCAGCCAAAACACGAGCGCTTTCAAACTTGCAGTAGTGCCAATATTTTTCTTCTGCCTGACGCTTTTTGTGTGCTAATGGGTCACAGCTTATACCATCACATTTATTTTTCCCACTTTGCGGTCTCCACCTTTATTGAGTTCGGACTTTCACAAATAAATGAGGCATCGTGCCCTTTGTTGTGCATGTTGCCATAGAAACACTGGCCATATGACTCAAGTAGACCAGTAGTAATAATACCAGAGAAAGTCCTTGTCACCATGATTACAGGCACAACAATGATGCAGTAGTTTGCAGAGGCGGCTGAGTAGAATTGACACCTGTGTAATGACCGCAAAAATAATCAAGTCTGCTGTACTATGGCCTTTTACTGACCTTTGACCTGTTGTTGGTTACCCATCAGTGCCAATACATCCTCTGGGGTAAGCTGATCCCACAGTCCAGCCATGATTAAAGGGCAAAGATTGTAACTGTTTCAGCGTTTCATATTGGAGCATGACAGGCCCTTGCAAGTTTCAGTGGCTGAGGCTCGGTCTAAATTGCCAGAAATTAAATGGATCTGGATTAGCATACCACAAAATGCTGGGGTTGTGAGTGTGAAAGGCACATCGAGCAAATCCAGTATAATAGCATTCATTAGTCATAACTTTTCCAGACAGAGCACTAGTGAGTCTAAATGCTAATATTCTTCTTGGGATATATATCTGTCAGCTTGCAGTGCCTGTCGTAGCACTACAGGTCCTTCTGCATGAAATGAGCTGACTCTAACCTGACTTATGTTCCCACACATTGCACTGTAAACTGCATTGATTTTTGTCTGCGCTTGCTCAGCCTGGAGTCTTTGACTTTAGATAAGAGCAGGCAGCCGGCTGGAACCCTATCCAGAATGAGAAAAAGGTTTATTCTTTATATTTATTTAATACAAAAAATGCTGGTATCATTGAGCAAGATGAATATGGAGTCTGTAAAGACTGAGGCAGTTTCTTTAAAAGGTTATAAAACTGAAGTTTATGGTATCACAGAAGGGTTAAATTTTGGTTCATCAGCATACAGATGTACACTGATCAGTCACAACATTAAAATCACTGGCAGGTGAAGTGAATAATACTGATCATCTCATGACAATTCAATGTATTGCTGGGAAACCCTTGGCCTTGACATTCATGTGGATGTTCTTTTGTTATGTACCATCTAAGCAATGTTACAGACCAACGACTGCTCTAACGGCAGCAGCCTCCCCCAGCAGGATAATGTTCCCTCACACTTCAAACACTCTTCAGGAATGGCTGGAAGAACACAGCAAAGAGCCCAAAGTGTTGAACTACCCACCAACCTTTCTAGGTATCAGTCCGATTGAGCATCTCTGGGATATGCTAGAACAACCCCACAGCTCACAGGAACAGAGGAACCTGCTGCTAAAGTCCCAGTGCAGATGCCACAGGACACCCCCAGAGGTCCTATGTTCATGCCCAATGGGCCAGAGCTGTTTTGGTGTATCTGCACTACATTAGGCAGCTGGTTTTAATGTTGTGGCTATTGAATTATGTAAAAATAACCACTACTAACAACACCTAGAAGGGCACTCAGAGAGTACAGACCTCTGCCTAGGATATCCTAAGTAGGATATGTGATTTCAGCAACCAAACTAGATAAAATCAATTGGGTTGTTCCTTTGCCCATGTTCCACCTCTCTACCAAGCTGATGAAAATCAGAGGGGCAGTTTTTCTGTAATCCTGCTAACAGACAAACAAATATATAATAATGAAAAATTATCTCCATGGCTAAGGTAGCAAATGAAGATATGCAAACATGAAAACTAATATTTTACAATGTTTTCTGAACCTTTTATGCCTTTATTAGATAGTGACAGTGAAAAGAGTTGACAGGAAATGCGCAATAACCCTGATTCTCCCATTTAAGACTATCTACAGTTTGTTAAAAAATTAAGGTCATGTTCATTTAGATTTTTGAAACATAATGGTAGTGTTTGACAGGAATTAACAATTTTTAATGAAAATTGCAATTTGAAACAATGCAATTAGCAAATCACAAAGATTGCAATTTGGAATATATGAGATGTGGCTGTTTAATAATGAAACTGATGCTGTAATTCCATTTTATTTAATTTGATGAGATTAACACTTTCAGGGGTTGCTCATAATTGCCCATTGATCAGTGTATGCTACGTAGTTCAGGCAAATCAAATCGCATTATCTATCAGCAAAATGGCAATTTGATATTTTCTCTGAATCGTTCATTCCTAATGTGTGAGTCATGAGAGCTACAGTCTACAATTTAATTATCTAGACATTTTATTGTTCTTCAGGCACTGTGCTTCAGCATATTGGATATAGCCCTTTTATGCATAGGAGCCAAAGTATAGAGGTTCAATAGTGAATGGGCAAGCTACCAGAACCATCATATTCAATTTTGTGGAAATTCCTTTATAGTCAGTGACTGTCTGAAGCCTTCGTGCTACAGATATCAGATAACGCTTTCTTCACACAAATGATTTTCTGTTCTTCCTCAAGACTTTCATGTTTTTGACAACCTTGTAACTTTTAGAAGTCTTTGATCAAAATTTTCTTTGAATTAGCAAAATGTTTCCCATCATTGTGCGATGCTAAGATAAGCTAAGCTAAGCTAAGCTAAGCTAAGCTAAACAGCTGCTAGAGTCAACTTGGTATTTAACACATGACATGAGAGTGGTATTGATCTTCTCATTTATCTTGTTTTCCAAAATATTACAATATTGCAACCTTTGAATTTGGTGTCTAAATATTTGTAGTTGATATTTGTCTAAGATCAGGTGATTGTTGTGATAAATTATCTTTATTTATCTGCAGGAAGTAAAAGGTCTGCTTCCCTGCTAATGAACTGACTCTCAGGGGAAGGCAGGAGACCATTTGTCTGTGGATGAACCCCAGTGGCCCTGTGTTGTAGAGTTCACCAGACGCCCCAATTTCAGTAGCCACTTTGGGTTGATGACTAGTATGCAATGTAAAGATGTGTGGACGAACTCAGCGATTCGACCTTTGGCAAGCAGATTTGTACGGCTCAGCCAGTAATGCTTCCTTCATCAATACTGCAGCCTGCCTGGATGGAGCTGATGGCAGGCACTGAGAGCCGAGCATGTGAGCTGCATGTAGAAAGAAAAGGAGACGAAAAGAGGGGGGTGAGAGAGAGATGGTGAGAAGCATGCTGAAAGCTAGAGAGGTGGAGCAAAAGATAAAGAGAGAGAATGAGAGGGAGGGAGGAGGACTGAAAGGGTGAAAAGGAGGGCCTGCTGTGTGCGAGCTTGTGTCTGGCCAACCGATAGCAACAGGAAAGCCCAGGATGGAGAGAGTGAGTAAGGAAAGTGGAGAGAGGGAATTAGAGGATGCCACAGGGCAGCTGCAGGCAGGAAATGAGGGTTAGCGAAAACTGCTGTGTTGGACACATAGGGGAAAGCGCATAGGTCGCTGCATGGCGAGTAGCTGAATGTAAAAACAGAATTGAAAGTGTAAAATGCCCATTTATGTACAAACGTGCCTCATGCATACTGCTACTGTACCAACCGGTGTGCTGTTTGTATTAAGTTATTTATCCAGAGTTGTCACAGTCTTCGAAATGTGTCGTTACAAGTCCAACCTGAAGGACAGCCATTTATACAGTTTCCCTTCAAGCAGCTCAGCTCAGCACAGGGCAGGGACCAAGGAAAGAGTTGCAGTTGTGTTTTCTGCGTTCATTGTCAAGGCAGCGAAGGAGCCGTCCACACCCACTGTCTGTCGTGTCAGGATTGTGAGGCGAAATTAACTTCATGTCAGCCTGCAGCGCTAAATTTTACAGTGACAGTCGAGCAGAAATATTCACCCTCTATCCATCAAGGCTTGTGTGGATGTTAAATATACAGAAACTTGGAAGTGGTACAGATTTTTAAAAAACCCTAAGTGTGTGCATTTCATTAAAATACCTATTTTTGTGTTCATTCAGAGCAGCACAGCGAGCTGTAAACAAAACATTGCCACCTAGTATCATCACATTTGATAAGGAGTCAAATCTTTCTCTAGTTTTTGTGTGCATTACAGATTTTTTGTATGCATCCCAAAGTCTTACACAAATATGAATAGAGCTGTAATGTATGGACTTGGACTCATACTGTCAAAGAGATTGGCTATGCCTCTCTCAGATCATTCATTGTTACATACTGAAATGTAATACGATATTAGCCGTTTCCTCTGTGGTGTCTGAGTGGGAATGATTTTTTCCCTGGTGGCCACAGTGCCAGTATTATTGCTGGCTGACAGGCTAATTGAATATAGAAGTAGGCCACTCCAGTAGGCGTTAGAGTAGGATCTCCTGGAGAGAAGCTGCCTATTTAAATTCACCTTTCAACACTGCCTCTGAACTTAGCACTTAATACGGGTAAAGTTGAGTGGTTGTTTTTTTTAAGCTGTGACAGAAGGGCAACACTTGTTAAGCCTGCCAGTACTATAATCTGCTATATGAACTGCTTCTTATCCAGTCGCTTGCTTCAGAGGCATAGAGGGTGAATTTTTCCTGTTGGATTTTGCCTCCCTTTACAAACTAGACATTAGTCTCACGAGGGAGAGTTTTTTAAGGATTTTCCTCCTGCTTTCCCAGAATATTGTCCAAGAAAGCACAAGAGCCTGGCAAATCTATGTAGTCAATCAGAAGAGAGGAGAGTGAATTAAAAGGAGGGATTCCCATGTTTCGAGTGTGTGTGTGTGGTCGAAATAGGATTTGTTCAACAAGAAACATGAAGAAAAGATTTGCTTCTCTCGCGTAATGCTTGTGAAGTGTAGTCCGGTTCTGCAGTTGCAGGCCAGTGGGTCATCACGGGAAAAGAAGGGAAGGCATTAATAGGGCATGTAATTCTGAGAGGGCAGGAGCTTATCACAGTCGGGGAGGTTGGACACAGCACAGTCACCCTCCACT
Source organism: Stegastes partitus (assembly GCF_000690725.1). NCBI lineage: Eukaryota > Metazoa > Chordata > Actinopteri > Pomacentridae > Stegastes > Stegastes partitus. Next base: position 1,017,534 of record NW_007577796.1, read on the forward strand.
GCCACCTTCTGGTCAACTGAGAAAAGAGAATTTTTCTGATCGATATTCTTTCCATCTTTCAAATCATTTCTATATTTTCTACCCTAAAATTTGATTATTGTTTTTAATCTGGATATATTTTTGAAACTGGCATTTCTCAATGAAGTCTAAACTTAATTTCTGCTCACAATGTTGTTTTTTTTAATGGAAACCTAAGATACGTGAGACTCGTCTAGAGAGGACAGAAGCTGATATGGTGCTGGCAGCTTCATTTCCCTTCTGTTTATGGTTAAAGTGCTGCATTTTCAGTTTGTCTCATGTGTTATGCAGCTTTATTGAAATGCAAAGCCTATATACTTAGACTCTATATACTTATTCCCTCAATGAACAGTTCCATTAATAATGCTTGTTAAAATCTCTGGGCTGTGCGTTATTGTTAAAGTTCACTGCACTTGAAAGAAACGTAGTTGTGCAGGATTTTAACTTGCATGTTGTTGCTGCAGCACACTATGGCTTTGGAAGTTTACAATCCACAATTCTGTTGCTTGCTCGCTTGTAGTTCCACCCTTTGTCTTTGCTAAAATTTTGCTGTTTTTACTTAGAATGTAGGAATTGTAGGAACTAATGTTTAATTATTTTTCTCCCAAAACACATGCAGAGCAGTTGAAGGGCCATTTTCCTCCAATGAGAGGCGTTTACAGACTTACTTCTTAGTTTGCACATGGCCCAAACAACCCCCCCAAAATTAGACAGGAGAGCCTGTATGCAGCCTGAGAATTAAAATCCCAGGGAAAATCAGCTCTACAAATTACTGTCTGCTGCTGGCTTGTTACAGCAACTACACTGCTACGATTGAAGGCAGCTCAAATGAGTGCATAAACATTTTTTTGCCATCTTCTCTTTTCCATGGTCTTTATTTAGTAGTGAAACGACACTGTTTAAAGACATTTTAGAGACCGAAGTCATTCTGTTAAAGTGAGGGGGCAGAAATGTGATTTTGTCGAATGAGCAGAATATCCCCAGTGGAAATTACACCCTTGAATATCACTGTCTGTCATCTCTTCTGCACATTCCTCTCTGTGTTGTCACTTGATGGTTACGCCCTGGGCACGTTGTGTGATACTGCAGATCACTTAATGGCCATTTTAAAAAACATTCTAGCTCCCCTCATGGCTTCTTAGTGCTTGGTGGTTAATGGCTTTTGCACAATGTAAACCACTACCATTGATTTAAAGTAATTCCCCCCTTTAAAAATAGGAAAACTCAAACACAAACCCACATGGAAAATGTAAATACAGTTCCAGTTAAAAGAAACTGCAGAAAGCCTGTGATGATGAGATACCAAGATGCTGCTCATGTCGACAATGTGGTTCAGCGGTTCAGAGCGCAACACATTTTTTTCCCATTCGCTCACCAATAATTACACATAATATGATGAATGCAGACTCAGGTACAACAGAGCAGAATCAATACTCATTCCTATGGTATTGAATTGCTCGTGTCGACTGCAATCACTGCTCATGTTTGCAGTCTAGCCGCAAGGTATTTGTTTGTCTCAGAATCTCTTCCGCACACTAAACCATGTCTCCTGAGAGTGTGTACATACTCCATGTGCATATGTGTGTCCTTCACAGTGTGTGCATCAGCTCCTTCCTATCGAGGCTGCTGGTACCATTGTAAACACTGAGTAAATTGGCTACACTGAGCAAGTCTGGTGTCCTCAGTTAACTGCCTCCAAAACCTCCAAATCTAAACATCTTAGTGTGCAGATTCTCTCTAGTGGCATTGTGCATAAATAAAAAGATGTATTCTGTCAAATAAACCAAACAATGAATCAAAAATGATGTCAAATGCCATCTTCAACTTTATGACCTGTTCTCAGTTTGACAACACAATTAGATGTATTGAGTTTATTCTCCTCTGTATGTGAGATTATAGCAACAATTGCAGATTTAATATGTTGTCCTTATTCTGTCTAAATGCTAAACAAAACAATCTGTATGAGTTTGTGGCTACACTAGTCCTGGTTCTGTAGTCTTTTGCTTGTAGGACTTTGCTGATGACAGGGGGCCTCAGACCAGTTTTACATATTAAAATAAATGTGTCTACATCCGTCTTGCAGCTTGGGTCTTATTTTTAATGCTACGTTTGATATCTGTAGCATGCTTTTGTGAGCCATATATGTCACTATTTGATGCAACTACTGTTTGACCTGAGAACTTGAAGGCTGTAATCTCACTTGCAGACACAGAAGGACGTTTAGAGGCTATTTCAGTGACATTACAGCAACAGCTCTGCTAAGTGAATTATCACATTCATTGTGTTGACATAATGCTCGCTGGTGACCACAGGCCTGCCTCCTCTCTCTCTGCTGCAGGGTTGTTATCGCAATACTGTGTGGCTGGAAACACAGGGTGTTCATTGTTGTACGCCCCCCTCTGCTCGCGGCCAAGACTATTTTCTCTGCTCCCCACGCTTTCTAACAGTAAATGGAAAAAATACCGTCTGTTTATCCTTGTTTGGCCTTCCAAAATGCTGCTTTTTATTTCTCCCTGGTGCCCTGTATGCTATTATGAATGCCTTGTTTCAAGTGAAAAGTGCCTTGTGCGCAGGTTTAGGCATCAAGAGTGCAATTCTCATTCTGCCCAATAGAGGAAGCCATGTCCTAATTTTTGTTTTTGGAACACACTCTTTGCAGGTTATACACATTAAATCAAATGTAATTGTTATATGCACAGTTGTACATGGTACAGTGCGCAGTAAAATGTGTTGTGTACCTGGTCCGGCTTGTACACACAAAACAATGTGTATTTCTATTTTGCAAATGACTGAATAATTTAACTTTTACTTGATGTTCACCAATTAAAATTAAATGTTTTCATTTTTATATGCTTTGTTTGGTGATTAGAAGACCTCTCATTCCATGCGTGTTTGTCTAAATACAAACAAAAATCCAATTTCCCTTAAAAATGTGACTCCATTTGAACAAATCGAATAAAAAAATGAAATATTATTTGTCAAGCTTCATGAGGGACCACAGGGTGGTAGTAATTCTTAAATACTTTATTTGTTGATATCATGAAAACAGCATACAAATACTAAGAGTAATGCACAGAAATGAAATTCATTACATTTGTGCTGAATTAATAATGACATTTAAGGAACACTGCTGACTGTTCATAACCTCTCTTGATCAAGATGCTACTCTACTCAGTAGTTGTGTAAAAGCTGTTGTTGTATTTTTTTTTAAGGTTTTTTTTAGATTTTCATATGTGCATTATTTTACAAAGTCTGATGTGAGGGTGCTTAAACTGAAAATAACTTTCCTTCTCTTCCTCATACAGACTGTTCTGAGACTAGCAGAGTTGAAATTGTAGTGCTGAAGAATTGCAGCTTCACTCTTGCAATGAGACGTGAAGCAGTTCTCTGTATGCAACAAATTATTACTCGATTGCTTCTCATGTAACTGTTTGATTCCAGCTGTTGGTTAACAAAAAGACATTTTGGAAATTCTCCATAATGCATCTTCATTGTCTTTGTCAGACATAGCTTATTTAAGTTGAATTTGTTTGAGTGATTACTTAAAATGTATATTTTATTGGAAATGGAATAAAAATGGAACAAAAATCAGTTGGACGCATTAAACAGTAAATTGCAAACCTGGACGGTTGTTTGAGACAAGAGGAATGCATGATTCATAAGTTATTGTTGAACTAATAAAATTACATCTCTGGAAAGTTTCAATGTTTTCAAAATTTTTTTTATTTATTTTTTTATTAATTTCTTTTAAACATTTCATTAGAGACACTTTATTTGATATTTAACCTACATTATCAGCAGCATCCTTATAGTATGCTCATCACACAAACACGTTTGTCCCAGTTTAGTGCTGTTACTGGACCTGTCGTTTTCTACATTAGTGAGGTGAAAGGCCATTAAAAAACATGAAGCTGACCATTTTGCGGGCGAGCTTGGTGCTAAGTGTTACCCAACCTCATGTGTGATAGAATCCATTTAAACATGTCGCCCTGGTGAAGCAGCTGAGGTCAGAGTGCAGGAAGACAGGGCGCAGGTCACTCAGTCATCAATTAAACACACACCACTTAGTTAATGAGCTCTCAGTCATGTTCACTCACACACACACACACACACACACACACACACACACACACGCACACATGCACGTAGAGTTGTGTTTCCATCACTTAAGAGGACATTCAATGATTTATATGAACTTCCTGGAGACTCAGCTTAGCTGACAACTACATGCCAAACTCTAACCTTTACAACTGAATGCCAAGTGTTCATACAAATATTTATTGATTTATGTGATGGGGATGTTCTCAGAAGGGGAGATGAATCCCTGCAAACTATTACAAGTACACACACACACACACACACACACACACACACACACACACACACACACACACACACACACACACACACACACACACACACCACAGACAAACAGACAGATAGAGCTGTCTTTTGGTCACAAGAGCTGGTTGTAATTTTGCATATACACCCTCCCTTCTTTCTTACCTCACTCACTAATTGCACACACACACACACACTAGCACACACTTGGTCTAACTTGCAAAGTGCACACATTCAACATATTGCTTTAGAGTGTGTTCCCCAGGGTAATGAGGCACAGAAAGTGCAAGATGCTTACCTGTGTACGTCTGGATGAATTACGAGCACTCAACTCTGACCAGTAACTGTGTGTGTGTGTGCGTGCGTGCGTGTGTGTGCGTGTGTGTGTGTTTGTATGTGTGTGTAGTGGGAGGAGTTATAGACTTTTCCACTTAGCTGGAAGAAAGTAGAGTGAAAGGAAGTGAGTGAGAGGAAGAAGCTGGAATGGTTCAAGATAAAGCAAAACCTAAACGCATGAAAAATTCAAATATGTCGTAACAGGAGTTTATAGTCGCAGACATTTTGACAGGTCACAGCATGAAAAGTACAGGTGGAACTGATAACATTGATATTGGTTACATTGCATTTATGCCTGATTTAGGTTTGGTGTTGTGCATACTTTGTCACTGTCATGCCTCACTAGGACACAATAATAGAGCAAGTCTTGTAAGTGAGTGCAAGATCCAGTAACTACTTAACCTTATTTCATATGTATGTGTAACCTCGATTGTGTGGTTTATGCAAATTTTAAATGGAAGGAACCACTAGCTGCCCTTAAGCTAGATTATTTTTGTCATTTACTGTGGTTATTTTAAAGCTTGAATAGTTGATTTGTTCTGTGGCTCCTGTAATTGTGTTTTTATTAGGTCTATATGTGTTTTTATAGGTTTTTTGGGGGTTTGTTGGGTTTTTGATGGGTTGCTCGAGTTTACAGTCCTGTTGTCTGACTATAAATGTTTCGTTCTCTCAGATCGTTAGTGAAAAACAAATCTTTATTCAAATTTTAATGAGGCCACAAGTACAGTTAAATAGCTAGCATGAGTATTATTTGTTTTACCTATGGTTTACCTGCTAGAACAAGTTGAACTAGACGCTGTGATGAAGCCGTTCATGTTAATATCTAGGTCATAATGACAACTTGGAAACTTTTTTTTTCTTTCTGCTGTCTGACTCTGATTTAAATACTGAAAAATCAACAAAATGGATAAGTATAGAGTACTACTCTAAGCGGCTTTTCTCTTCAGGCATGAGGTGGCGAGAACGTTTACAGGAATGGCTCCTTAATTGGCCATTGGTCTTTCTGTTTCCATTGCGGTGCAGCATCTGCTTTGCCGCAATGGTGATGCCAAAACAAATTGTTTCCGGACGTAACTCCAATTCTATGAGCATTAAAAAAAAAAAAAAAAAACAGTGGAAGGCTTGTTATGTTAGCCAGTTTGGTGAATTTGATATTGTTTATGACAATTTTATGTAGGAGAAGAAGACTGCCACTTCAAAAGGACAACTAAGAGAGACAAATAATGATGCTTGGCGTCTGTTTCAAGTTTACCTCATGAGTGTTTGTTTTCTACAAGTGTAACCAATCAGCGTTGAGAACAGCACGACAGTTTTTTGTTGCGATGCACAAACTATGTGCCCTGCAGTAGGTACTTTTCTCTGTCCCTGAGAGCAGTCATAAACTGGTTCTACAAGGCCTGTTACTGCAGTTGGAACACAAATAAAGGTTCAGGACACCCTTAAGCAGCCTGCAAGTTCCTGCTGTACAAGAAGTTGCAGTCGAAAAAGTATCACATGGTCAAGTTTACATTCAAACAGACATCTTAAGTTTTCAAGTGATGTGAATATCAGCATTTTACCAGCTGAATGCATGCTTACTTTAAGTCATTAATAGGGAATTTTAACTACACTAATTTTATTCAACACAAATGCAACATATGATACCCACGTGTTGTTATTGATGTAGCACCTTCAGAGCCACAGAAGACAATATCCAGCTGTTTTCACAGGCTTTGCAGTACTCCTTTTGACTATTAAATTCAATTTGACTAAAAGATAAAGTCCCAAAAGAGGGATTACAGTTAACTTTGATGTCATAGTTCCGCAAATGTGTAGAAACACTCATTCTCTGCTAATACCCCCTTTTCCCACCAAAAATAGAAATGGCTTTTATCTGTTCTGAGACTGTTGCGTTTATTGGCCTGTCTGCTTCCATTGACGGTTCTGCTCCTACACTAAACCTAACAATCTAAACTTCCTGTGTTCGGTACATTTTGACAGCAGGAAATGTGCCACAACGCTTGTGAATTTATTTTTTCGTCGTGTGTCTGGCAGATATATGTTAGATGTGATGCAGTCTGAGTTGTGCTCCATATAGAAGTCTGTAGCAGAAAAAAAATGAACTGCTAAAAGGCAGGCCTGAGGCTATCAGTATGTATATCAATCTGCACCCTAACCAATCTAAACACACTCAAACTCCCACACACACACTCTCTTTGTATGTATGTGACTGTATATATGTTTCCACTTGGGGGCAGTGTTTTCTCTGCAGATGAAGACAACAACGCTTCTGACACAAAGAGCAGAGTCACTGTTAAAGTAGCAGCACCTTACTCGAATGCATTATTGCGTGCACACACACACACACACACACGACGCACATGTATGATGCAGATTGTTTATGCATCTGCCCTCTCGGCTGTGTGAATATGCTTTGCTCTGACTCCTGTCCGTGGCTTGATTTCTTTATTTAAACGTACTGTATGTCCACGAGCAATTTGCAGCGGGACCTATGCACGTCTCCGTCTGAGTGTGTGTTTGCCTGCATAAACCCCTTCTCTCTCCCCAGCATCCACCAGGCAGTACGGAGAAGTAGGCCGCTTAAAGATAGCTCCCGGCAGCCTCAATACCAGCTCCCAAAATATATCTGCTCATGAGAGTCATCATCTCTCTCCCTCCCTCCCCCTCTTTCGTATTCTTCTTTTGCTCCTTTTCCTTTTGAAAATAGAACGAGAATCAGCCTTTGAATTTGAAAATTGATACCCTGGATGAAATATCCTGAGGTGTGTGTGTGTGTGCACGCGCATATGTGCATGTCTGCTTTACATGAATGAGGTATTCCATTTTTTTTGGTGCTCTGAAGTCTCACAAAAAGGTTGTCCCCATGAAGAGGTAACAAGGTGACATCGGCATTGTACTGCTGCTGCCATCAAAATTATGGGGATAGACTGTGGGCAGTAATTATCCATGACCTTCCATATGGGTTGAGCCACTGGGGAAACGTGTACAGGTACATGGAAGAAAAATTATTCCATGGTGCAAAATAGAGACACAACAATTGCATTTTCTTTTGCCTAATATTAATTCCAAATATTTGCAAGTGCCAATTCAACTCTGACACCAATGCTTTTTTGTATTCCCATTTTAATTCACTTCACCACATTGAGCTCAGTAGTGTTTTAGGACAACTAAAAAGTTGTCTGTAGCTTGACTAAATCAATCTAATAGCTGAGACAGAATTTCACAAAAACCTTGACAAAAAATATCTGTCTAAAATGGACTGGTAACAACACAACACATATCCAGTCTTCTTTTTAGAAATAAACTATTGATGGAATAAGGGATGTCTGATATTGGCCTTTTTTTTGCCAATATCCGATATGCCGATGTTGTCCAAATCTCAATTTCTGATTCCGATATCAACCAATAACGATATATGTGGGCTATTTAACTAATGTTAGGTAACATCACATATGAAATCCAGGCATTATTTTATTGGTTTTCATTATAGGCAAAAAAAAACCCCGATAACAATATTGACAGATATTTCATTTTTATGCCAGTATCAGGCCAATAATATCGAACATTCCTATCATGGAATACTTGAAATTTAGGCTTATTTATTTGCTTGTTAAGACCATAAAATGTAAAACACTCATCATAAGAGTACAAGTTATCTTCTTCCAGTTTTGTAAAAATGTTGTATAGGCAGCTACCCTACCACCTTACCACCGACTTAGGGCGAAGGCAGGGGACACCCTGGACAGGTTGCCAGTCCATCACAGGGCCACACTTAGAGACAGACAACCAAGCACACTCACATTCACACCTATGGACAATTTAGAATCACCAATTAACCTCAACATGTTTTTGGACTTGTGGTAGGAAGCCGGAGAACCCGGAGAGAACCCACGCTGCACGGGGAGAACATGCAAACTCCACGCAGAAAGATTCCGGTGCCCCCACCAGGACGCAAACCGGCAACCTTCTTGCTGCGAGGCAACAGTGTTCCACCTAAAACAAATCATTTTAATTTGAGATACAACTGGTAATCATTTTTAAACACTCTCAGCACTAAACTTTAGATATATCAATTAACAGTTTAGTTTTCAAAATGTCAGAAAGCTGTGAAAATGTCCTCGCACAGTCACCTTGGGTTCATCTTCAAGTGTCTGGTTTTGTACACAACACCACAAGTTTGAATTTATGATGACAAAATGCAGAGGAAAAAGCAAAGTATTCAAGTATTTATTGCTAGTAGTTCAAGAGTAATGTTGTAGATGATGTCTTTCTGAGTAGAACCACTTAAGTACTTATAGTCTGAGTTTTGCCCTGCTCTCTGATCACCTTAGTTTTTTTTATGCAGGTCAGGTAAATCGGTACAATAAATATAAATGTTTTCATCCCACTGGTTAAGTGGTGATTTGTCCAGTTGTTCTCGTGCATTACATCCAGTTTGTTCTGCGAAAGGCTCCGGCCCCCTCCCCCACATCCCATGACCCCAAAAAAAATGGATATGAAAAAATAAACAAATAAAAAGTTGAGTGCACCCTCTCACATTAGCTCAATATTCTTCCTGCTGTCTGGATGCGCGGAGACCGAGAGTGTACTTTACCCCCCATTGGCCCACATCCACAGAGAATGAGGACAATAGTTTGGCTCAGAGACATGTGTGCCTAATGTAGTCCTTTTATGTGGGAAAGTGGAACTGTATGGAGATAGGAGAGAAAGAGGATCATTGTGTTCCTATTTTCTTTCTGTCTCTTTCTCTCATGCCTCCGATAGCTCTCAGATATAGCTGCTGCAAATGTGCTTACCATGAACATGCACTTGTCAGACATATTATTAACATAGGGCTGACAGCAGCGGGTATAAAATCAGTAGTGGATTGTGTAATGATTTTTTTTAGTGGAATGGCACTGTGATGGAGTGATCTTATTTTGTTATTCGTTACACAATTCTGTGGTACAAATTGGGGATTTTAAGTTATTTTTGAGGCTGTTATAAAACAGTAAAATTACATCTAATATGAAATTAGAGTCACGCTGGCTGACGCTGTGAGCAAAATGCTAATGTCGAAAAACAATTCATTATGGGGCGGGACATGAATGTGAATACTAACTTTCATGGCAATTCATCTGAGAGTTTTCAAGGTGTTTCCCTAAAAACTGAGGATGCCACCCTCACGATGACACTCAAGGAAAAGGCAGAGGATCCCCAAAGTCAGTGCACTTCATCCTCTGGGCACCATGAATCTGTGTCGAACATTTTATAGCCAGCCATCCGATAGCTGTAGTTGAGATATTTCAGCCTGGCCCAAAGTGGCGACTAGACAGATGAACCAAACAAACATGATCTTTTTTTGGTTTATCCAGTGAATTAAATACCTTACAAAACAAAATATATCATCACACTGATTCACAATCCATTAAATCCAACAACATCATAAAGCAGCCATGCTCATTAATTCGCAACGTTGCCTGCAATGACCTAAAAAGCCTGAGATATTAAAGGGCTAGCTACATTTTTATAAGCAGTACAGCCAAATCTCTTGTGGCAAATCTTCTCATGGTAGATATCACTGAGCTCTAACCCCTTCTATTAATCCATATACCTTTTTTCTGTTTTTATCTGTTAGTGTAAGCAATCTTTTGAATGGACCCCATCAGCCGATACCAGCCATTTTCTAAATCTGTGCTTACTGTACACATTTTGCGATGCATGTGCTCCTACTGTACGCTCCCCGGGTGACTACTCAGTCACATTAACCTCAGGATACCCCCCTCCAAACTCCGCTGTGCATTTTCACATGCACATATATCTGCGTGTGCACACATACCTCTGCACACCCACACACCAATATTGAGGTCAGATTGAGAGATAGACACAGACCCCCCATCATGGCACGCCCTCTGGCTACCTCTCTGTGAGCTGTTCACTCATGTAGAAGCCGACCCATCTGCCCCGAGAGATGGCGAGAAAATAGAGACAGACGGGAATGCGGGCAGGAAAGTATGAGACACACACATGCACACGTACTGTATATAGGCAGCAGCATGCAAAAAAAAAAGACAGAGGTGGAAATTGGGTTCAGAGAAAATGAGGGAGGATGCCAGATACAGAGAAGAGGGGGTGAGCAAGGCAGCTCTGTGCGGCGTTGCCCTGAGATACAGGATGTCGTAATAAGGCAATTGGGAGAAAGACAGAGAGAGAGAGAGAGCGAGAGAGAGAGCGAGAGAAAGAAAGAGAGAGAGAGGGAGGGACTAATTCGTAGGGGAAAATGGGGGAGGAGAGTGTGCCTCAAGGAGAAATGCATCCATTTTTCAGTCGGTGTAACAAGCAGACACCCCTCTGCCTGCACAGAAAGTGGAATGCTCCAGCTTGCTCTGGGCTCTGTTGTTGTGCAGAGCTGCAGAAGGCCTGACAGAGCCAGCTAGACAGAGAGAGAAGGAAGGGTGAGATACATAGACAGAGGCAGACACACTGTGGATCGAGAGCCTGTGAATTCATTTCATCACCCAGCTCAACCAGCGGCACCAGAGAGGAAGGAGAGAAAGGGGAAGAGGGAGACCAGAGGCAGCCTCAGTGAAAGCAGGGAAAGTGAGAGAGAGGCAAGGTGAAGGAGAAGAAGGAAGGAAGGAAAGGGAGGGAGGGAGGAAGGAGGCTCAGGCATGAGGAGGGGCGCCTGACATTGCTGCTATCGCTATCAGCTCACATACACACATCGACACAGGCACACACACTCTCAGGCAGATTGTGCACGGCACAGAAGCTGCTCTTTTATTATCCTTTTGTGGAGCCTTGTCCTCCATCCTTTCATCTCCTCCAAGCAAAGAGGACAAGAGAGACACAGAGAGAGGAGGAAGAGGAGGAGGTAGAAGGACGAGGAGGAGGAGAAGGAGGGGAGGCAGTAACCCTCTCCTCTCCTTTACTCAGACACACAGCTGGGAGAGATAGGGGGAGAAGAGTGAAAAAAAAGAGAGAGAAAGCAGCTTTCTGTTCTATTTCGCCGTCTCCTGTGGTCCCTCGGCCAGAGAGCGGCTAACAGGCACCGCTCATGTCCGTGAACTCGGAGAAATCCTCGTCCCCTGAAAGGTAATACCTCATCTTCCTCCTTGCCTCACTCTTTATCCTCATCATTTTGTCTCCATATGATTGCGTGCATGTTCTTCGTTTTATTTTGTATTCTCACACCACATCCCTCTCCCGCCACCATCCCCCTCAGCACCTCCATGTTTTGTCTCCTGTCTCTTTCTCTTTCTGTTTCTGTCTGTGTACCCTAAGCTGGTTTCTTCTATTGTCTGGGTCACAGCAGTGAGACTGTAGTGGGGGGAAAAAATGCAGTGGTTCATTGTTGCATGGTGTCTAAACATTTCAGATGGCTACTAAAACAGAGCATCCTTACCTACAAACACATAGCAGCATGTGCGGTGCATACACGTCGTCTTAAAACATAATCTCTTTCGCACGCTTCGACACAGATGCACACTGGAGGTGATGCTGCCTTCTAAGACTGTAACATCTCCTATGACAACAGCAACAAGAATACATTCATTTGCACACGCCGACACACACATAGTGCACAGAGCTTACACAGCAAGAGTGTCAACACACGTCAACATTAGCACAGCCAGCAGCAGCAGCAGCAGCAGCAGCAGCAGCAGCAGCAGCAGCAGCAGCAATGCATTTCAGCAGCAGTGCAAGACAACAACTCACCACATGACGCACCTCTGTGCATAACATTACTGAACAATGGCACCTCTGAATGCCACACAACTTCTTTACAGCACACAAAGGCAGTTTGACCATATTTTGGCCAACTGTAAATTAAGTGTAGATATAAATACTGTGGAACATCCAGTGGTGGTGTTCAGCATGAAGAGCAAGGTCACAAGGCATTATCAGTCACATGGCTCACTGTGGCTAATTGAGTAGACACACTCGCATCATACCAGACAAAGACACACAAATAATAGCTTTGTTCGAATTGTCATGACAGGATACATCGCAGTAAATGACGAGCACACACATCAAGGCAGGCCATATGGTTCAGACGCCAGTCCTCATCTCACCCTTGTAATTCAACTGAGATTAATGGACTCTTTAATAATTTGTACCTATTTATGCCTAATTAGACCCTCCCAAGCAGACTTACAAGATCAAAGAGAACACAGTATTTTATTTTTTTTACAGAGTTGCTTGGATTGTCCTGATTTAGAAAGTACTTTGAGTGTCGTATAATTCTAGGAGTCAAGTTTGTGGTTTTTTTAATTGAAGAAGAGAAAAGAAAGCAGGAGAACAAACGCTCTGCTTTTGGTAGTTTAAACAGCCAATCTAGAAGTGAATCCGCGAAAGTCGTGACGCAGACCTCTTCACCAAATGTTTAAGAACCCATATTCATTCAGATCTAATCGGACGAAGCCCACATTCCTATTTCAGTGTGCAGAAAAGAGCGGAAAGAGCTCGATTTGACGGGTGCTGGAGGGTGAGGAGCGGGCAGACTGGATGACTCAGGTAGCCACTGATGCCGTGCCAAGTACGATCAGGCAGAGCTGCTGCCATCCACACAACCTAGTGCCAGGCCCCAGACTGGCACACTTAAACACACAGCACAGTGGGCACACAGATAGGCAAAAGTAAATGGGCACTAACCATATCAGGCATTAATACACGGGCAGTTGGGCACAGAGGAGAGTGGCCTCACAAAGTGAAGTTTAATTTGGAGTAAGAGCCAATGGCAGGGGATATACTCATACTGAAACAACATATTGAGGAAAAAGATCATACTTATGTGTAGCATCTAAACAAAGACAGCAGGAGTATCATCAACCAGCCTTACTGTGGTGAAGTTTGCGGATTTCATCACTTGGCTAGGTTTTCCTTTCCTCTATTGTTTGGGTAACAGCACTCTGCCTGTAATTAAGAATAATGCAGTGGTCCCGTGTTGCATGGCAGCTTCCACTGAAGACTTACAGTCATACACGCACTGCTGCCCCCTTTAACTTCTGCCACATCTCATATGACCACAGCAATAACACAGCTGACTGCCTGTTTTCCCCAGGTGAACCATCGCCATAAACACTTCTAACAAATTTGTCAGATAACTAGTCATGATGTTTTATCTCTTTAGCTCTTAGAATTAACATATAAATACCTAATAATATCCCTATCGGTTATGAACCTCTGGAGTAAAATACTGCTGTGCTCAAAGCTGTATTTAGATGCCACAAGCTGAACAGTGCAACAAGGATAAGAGGGGAGTTTGCTACTTTGTGAGTGCAACGTGGACAGTTGTACTTGCTTTTAATAAAATAAGTGCATAATTATAACATTTATTTGCAGTAGTTGGCAGTTGAATGTAGAAATTGATGTGGCAAAAGATTAAGCTTATGGAGACACAGGTGTTGTATGCCCCTATCCACTTACATTTAC
>NW_007577797.1:0-197885 GCF_000690725.1 Stegastes partitus
AGGTTTGACCTTACAAAAATACACATGAAAAACCCCAAAAATTCAAGGACTCCCTGGATCCCCTATGAGCTTTGTTTTAATTTTTACTTTATGGGATTGTTTTGTGTAATGAAAGGAATTAAAACTGATTATATGATTTGCGCATTGTTGTTTTCATCTTTTTAAAACTCTCACTGGTACAGAAATAAAGTGAAATGATTAATTGTTGTTTACTAGATTTATGCAAATGTATGGAAAGGCCTTTTGTTCTGTATTGAAGCAGGGATGTCATGAGAACCAATGCTTTGGCACCCAGTTGATGCTAAAATTCTGAACACTTTATGGTACTTGTTCTTCTATGGTGTTGTAGGTACTGTAGATGCAGCAAGCACTGGACATCAACAACAACATGGAGTGCCATCAGCAGCGCAGGTACAGTAACAGGTGCATGGGTCAAGAGTGTTGTGTGGACCTGAACTGCATTTGAGTTGGATGATGGAGGAAAATTATATTTGACCAAAAGCCAGTATGCAAACTGTGTCATGGTGCATTTAGAATGGAGCTAAGACACTTCAACACCTGTTTAGGCATCTAGATCTGTGCACAGAATTCAAAGTAAGAAAGTTTCCATGTTTAACTGTATATTAACAACGTTACAGTTTGTGAGTTGAGACAGCTGCATCTGCTGCAGCAGTGCTCAACAAAAGACATTCACAAAGGCTCCGGTCATCTTGTTGGGCTAACATAGCAGAACTCAAAACAGGAGCTGGTGCAATTCGTGTTGATACATGAATACATTAATTTAATTGATTCATTACATGTGGATTTGAATTTGGTAATAAGAGGGACATTTAAGTGGTATTGTTGTGGTATGGTGACATGTGACATCCCTGGACTGACCCCTGCTGTTAACCCTCTGAACACCCAAACGTTTTGAAAGGCAGGTTGTCATTAAACAAAAGTTCAAAATCACAAAATTTACCAAAGCCAAAAACGGAACAAAAACAGAAAGAATCACGATTGACCTTCAAACTGTTATCGAACTCCTAAAGATTCTGTAAATCAAACCACAAGGCTGAACTGCAGGCTGTGTCATTTTTTTTCCAGTATTGGTAAAACCTATGGACAAATGTTGTTTTTGCAATTTTTGTACAGAAATTGTCAACAAAATGCAACTTTGTTTTTTCCTTTTTGTGATTTATGGCGTTATAACTGTATCATACAGCACAAACAACAGTTTTGACTCCTCCTTTCTATAGAGGTGCAGGACTTTATGCTGCAGTGGAAAATGAGCCACAGTGAGAAAAATTTGCTGGGTCAAAAAACACCCAGAACCTGCTCGAGGATCAGAGGTTAAATCGAACCTTCGTCTAGACAGACTGAAACTAAACTAAGAAATAAAGCATACATGCAAGATACAGCCGACTATTGCTTGTAATTTTTATCTCTTGTTCAGTTCAGAAACCTTTTGACTTTGGTTGACTTGTGCTGCAAGCTATGAGACTCAGGTTACACTATTAGCACTCAGTAATTTGATGAATATAACTATATTCATAGAGAGAGTGAAACTGGGTAAGAAGTGCTTGTGTTGTTGCGCCTAACATCACCTTTACTGTATGAATCTGTAGTACATTCAGTCCCTACAAATGCATTGTTCAGCTTTTTCTTTACAGACATGAAATGACATATTTCATTATAATGCTCCACAGAGCATATTTCTCTGAGAGCTGCCAGGAACAAATAAGTAAAACACATCAGACCACAAATGATGCCGCTGCTGCTACAGCATCTGTTGATGTGCCAGCGCCACATGAATAGCCATGCAAGTCAAGGACTAACATCAGCCACAATGACAGACGAGCACACTGCGTACAGATCACTATAGCCTCCTTAGACTCAACAGTACTCTTTGTTTAATTACATTCGACTCTTGAGGAAGTGTTTTTCACATTCAGAACAGTTCCCTGTGCTCAGTGTTGTGAGACAAATAAAAAAAATAAAAAAACAACAACTCTGCAGCTCTGATTATTTCAAATCCCTCCCTACTGATCAGTCCTTCTGCCGTACAACAGCCCTGATGAATAACCAGGCTTTGGATCCGTATTGTTTTGTGACTACAAATCCCACCAATCTGATCATTACATGTTTCATTGTCTAATAATTACCTGATAAGAGCAAGGCCCTTTGTCTCAAACAGTGTAGGACACAGAGTTGATGTGTATTGGCTGCTACAGTCAGCAGAAAAAGTGCTAAGCCCCACTCCCCCTTAGCTATCAATTAGGGCTTAATGTCTGGCTTCCCGTGCTGCCTACAGAAGACCAAGGGCACAGAGTTTCCTTGAGAGACATGACCGCAGCTAACACAACACTAATTACCAAGCAGCGAATGACTTACGCTGATGGAATATCCACCAATCACAGCACACCAAATCACAGTGTGAAATCTATAGTATAAATACACGTATCCATGGGAAACCAATTCACACCTCACACAAATATTTACATCAAGTGACATAAATGTCTTCTGACGACTTGTCTATTCATGCTTTTGCTGCTTGATGCTTTTGACACATTTCTGAGTAAGCAAAGCCTGTGCAGAGAGAGAGAGAGAGAGGTCTTTTACTGACAGCAAAGGTATTCAGATTGCACTGCGTGACATGATTTTAATGAAACCGAGTGGTGAGAAACATGCAGCTCTACCTCTAACTAATGTTTGGTTTTGTCTTTGTCTCAAAATTAGGTTTCCTTGTGTAAATAAAGCAGTCCTGACCTAACACACACTGGGAAAACAAATGAAGGCACTTATTCCGCAAACAATGCTCTCTTTCAGAAGATTATGCAAAACCGTAACACCAGAAACTCTGAGCTTACAAGAAATAATCACAATTTCCTAATAAGGTAAAAAGAATTCAACATATAGGGAAGATAACTCCAGTTAACAACCACCCACCACTGTACTTGCTGCTGTTACTCTCAAACTCTTTAAATTGCAATTCTAAGCTTTTTATTACATCAAATACCAATTTTCCGACGGTTTATGTTTAACATTTTTCAGCAATAGTAATTGTATCCAAATGAGACGCTGTATACGAGTTTTATTAAGATACTGCTTGCAAATGCAAACAAAACAAGTCCCACTGCTGTTATCTCACATTAAATGCGTTAAACTGTGGAAACACGGAATGCAGAAGCATGCAGGAAACACAATGTACTGCTCACTTTGTGACAATGGATCAGGTTTAATACATCAGTGTTGTGATAGAATCTGAAGAAGAAGAAGCTAAAGTGAGTTGCTGGATGAAAAGTTGCAGGTGACAAACTCTTCAGCAAAGGAACTAATTCCTCATACTGTGTGTCCTGCTGTTGTGTAGGAAACCAACTGCAGTATGTGTAGCATGAAACCACGTTGCTCATCTCATGATGGGACAAGACCAATTACTGCCTTGCTTGTTTGTTCAAACTATGGAACATTATTTGGGCTCACGGCAAACATACATACTGTACAGTTACTGTTTTGTTGTATTTCTTTGCTTCTTGGGGAATAATATATTGATAGTATTAAGCCACACTGCATTTTCTCATCCAGACTTGTTCAGTCTTGTGGGGGTTTTTCCCACTGAATCTCACACAAAAGTCTTAGAGCTACAGCAAGTTGTTGCACCGCAGTCTTCATTATTTTTCCATGTGCTTATCTATAGGATCATGTTAGGTGTTGCCCTGCTCCCTGACTGCTCCTTCTGGCCTCATAATCCTAATAATGTCCTGTTGAGTGTTCTTGTGAATCTTGTAGTATGCATGTATATTTGGGAAGTTTCTCCCTGGAAATGTGACACAGCTAGATTCAAAAAATTTGAAAACTATATTGTGGGTCTTGCTTTACGTTTTGTCCAACTACATATCATAAACGACCCATCAAATGTTTCAAACAGCAGAGTTACATTCACTACAGCAGAAAATAGAGGAAAGACTTTTGCAATTACAACAGTGTTTTCCTGAGAAAATGGAAGAGAAAACTATTAACTACTTAAAGGGTAGCGGCGGTCAGTTCTCTTTTGCTTTTACACTGTATTTTACAAACTGGGAAGGATCAGATGTACATAACTGAAAATGCAAAACGAACAGCAAAAAGTCCCCTTGATGGACACACAGAAGTGAAGTGTTGATTATGGCTCCAATGGAAACAAAACCTTTAGTTCCTTTAGGACTATTCATTCCTAATGTGTTAAAGCTCAGCACTTCTGCTAAAACATCCATCACACTATAACTATGTACAACAGGTTACTGCAGTCTCTCAGAATTCTTTCTTGTTCTCCGCAACAAACCTCAAATTATGAATCATGTTTTTCTCTTTGTTGTCATTTGTACCACTGGTGAGCAGATGTCAGTGATGGTTACCATGGGAACTGGCTCTTTGTTTAGCCTGAGGGCAACTTGGGTAACTTGTTTGGATTAAAATTAGTCATTTTTTAAACACATCTAAGGGGCAAAATTAAGACTGGACTAAGTCCAAGGCGGTCTAACATAATCAAGCTTGGAATACTAAGGATTGATGCTTTAGAAGAAAATTGGAAACATTTTTCTTTTCTTACTTTATCACAGTGTCAGTGGACTTGACCTCTTGGTTCACTTTGCCTTACAGACATTTCTCTTGATGTGGTCAGAGTCAGACGGGAGCCTGAGCTGTGTCTTAATGTCACGGTCAAACAGTGCTTCAGACGCACACTGCTGCAAAATAAACAGCTCCAAGATCAGGCAGGAGGAATGAATGCACGGAGACACTGTCAGGGGAACTGCATTTCCAGGAGCTATTGCACTTTCATATGGTTCGCATATAAATTTACAAGAAACATTTTCACTTACAATTTTAATGCTGTTAACACTCCATCTTACTTTATAATCTCTGACTAGTTATAAACGTTGTGTGAAATATGACTTACAGCTTGATAACTTCACATTACAAATTTATGAGAGCCACTTCTAAAGCTTTGAGTGATTTTTTTTTCTCTTCAGCTAAAGTACTTCATTGGGTTATTGTTGGTTCAGCAAGTCCTCAGAGAATTCTGACTCTGTTTAAGCAAAACACAAACTTCACATTGATCTTTTAATTTAAATCTCACAGTTACGGTTCAATTGTTTTCGATATTATCTGCAGTATAGCTTTGAGACGTGTTTTGTACACAAACAACAATATAAAACCTAATTTGAAACTTTTTATTAATACTAAACATCTGATTTGGGAAAGCTATAGCCTTGGCATGTCTTTTCAGAAACCTTAACATAAATACAAGTATTTCCATTATATTTTATGATCCTTTATTGGTTGTGGAGCTGTCAAATGGGCAATTCAAACAGAGAGTAATTACATAAAAACCTTTCATCTTTCTAAGTGTCAGTCGGGGTAACAAACCAGCGATGAAAGTAAATCTTGTACATTTAATCATTTGTTTATCCAGTAATCTTTTCAGTGCTTGAGAGATAACAATTGTGACATGATGAACCTGAGAGTGTGTTTTGTTCCACGGGGTAAATGTCAATGAATGCCTTCTAGCAACAACATTTCATCTCCGAGACACTACATCAAAGCGGTGGTATTGCTCTTGTAAAAAGGCCTATGTGTACTGCTTCATTAATAATTCCCCTTGATTTATTTTGGATTTTCCTACATCTTAAGATCAAAAGTGCACTTAGTTTAACTGTAGTTTGCTGCTGACTGGCAAGGAAATTCCCGTTCTCGTGTTAAATCATAATGCCATGAAGCCAGCACCTTGAGTGACATCAGAGAAAGAGAAGGTAGATTCTTCTTATCGTACCTGGATGCTATTATCATTAATTTAGTGTGTGATTACAGAGAAACAATCACTTGACAAGATCTAGTTTGTAATCAACGGCAGTGCTGATTCAGTGTAAGAACACTCAGCAAATTGTGGCCCTAAGCTACAAATTATTTGGGTAATGATGGAGATTGTAAACTAACACTGAAAATGTGAAGGTTGCCTGTAAAAAGTGCTCATGGACGAAGCTGCCATTTTCTATGACTGGCTTGCAACCCTGTTATCAGGAGACAGTGGCAGCATGCACTTTCTTTATTCTTGAAAACAATGAAAGTCTAGAGCCATGCTAGTAGTGGCATGAGGCGGCACTCAGGCACAGCAGTGCTTTGAGCTGAATGCTAATGCAGCGTGCTAATGTAGTCACAGCGACAATGCTACCAGCTGGTGATACGAAGGTGTGACATTAACATTTGCTAAGTAGCACTAAGCACAAAGTGTAACTGATGCTGATGGGAGGTTTTGCAGGTATCTGGTCATTAGCTAAAGCAGTGGACAAATTAAAACCTTAAACCTAATGATGGTGCAAGATCAAAGTCAAGGGATCACAAATCATTACAGCTCATCTTGAAGAAAAGTCAGAGCAAAGGAAAGTAAGTCAGTGAACTCATTAAGATTTTTACTCTTTGCACCATGAATGCCTCTCCAAGATGTAAGGATGTTCCATCAAACATAGAGACAGAACACATCGTCTTCACTGTGTGGCTTGTGCAACAGATCTGCTGCTTTCTGTCGTCACTGTCTCACTCTGCTCACCTAAAATAAACTCTACTGGATGAAATGCAACTTCATGATGTTATAGGGATAGACTGATATCAGTTTGGGAAAATAATGGACCCAATATTCAGTAATTTTTTGATTATCTGTAGCTTCAAGTTGTTGTTTTTAACCTACTCCTGATAAAATTAATTTTCAAATGCTTTGTTGTCTGTCACAACACTATGTGCTTAGCTCCACATCACATTTAACACTTTAACACAGAAGGAATGAATGTTGAAAAGTGTTCTTTTAATTAAACACATGCAAAGTAAAACTAAAATATGGCTGTTTAGCAAACTGCCTTGTTTTGCAGGTTGTGTTTTTTCTAAATTCTGACACTAAAATTGTATTTTTCCTGCAAACATGCATTGGTTTTATCTGTCAGTTGTCGGTCTCCTTGATTTCTAAGGACATTACTGTTGGCACTGGGGGAAAAAAAAACATGTCTCATGGCATTCTATTTTCAGTTTCTATATTTTTTCTCTTTTTGTCTTTTTCACAGTGTACATCAGGGCTCAGAACGGGCCTTTGGGAGGGCAAGCATGACTGGTCCACATACAGTAGAGTCAATGAGTCTGTGCCACCATATCTGACAGAAATCCATTCATTTTCCTTGTTATTTGTGACCAGCGGAGAAACAATATTTTGATAGGTTAAGAGACCTTTATTATATCTTTATTTTTTCGCTTTATTGTACTTTTTGTGATTCTTGTCCTACATCTTTCATACCTGTAACCAGCTGCTGTAATATTTATATTTCCCCAGTAAGGGATCAATAAAGTTAATCTTATCTTAGGTGATTCATTTTTTGAGTTATTTTTAATGCAAAAACAATCTGAACTATCTGCTGGTGTAATATGTAACATCTATCGCTTGTCTTACACTAGTTTTGCAATGTTGGTTGAACAAACCAGTCAGATTGAGGATGCCACTTTGGGCTCTTGGAAGTGTTCTTTTAATATTTAAAAATCTTTGAGGGTAAATCTATGTAATCAGTTGCAGGCTGAGAGCGTGGCCACTCACTCGTCAGTGCCTTAAAAACAACAAACGTTCAAAGAAAACAATAAAACTCTAAGATTGATTGTTATTGTTAAGTGGGGCCATTATTTGGTCAGTGGAGCTGTTTGTGGGTACATCACACAAAAGTTATCAGATATATGACTGAATTAGTCTTTAGAATGAGACAAGAAAAAGACTTCATCTCACCTAAACACTGTTAAAGTCAGAGACGCCAAGTGTATGTGGAGATTAGGGAAGGTCAAAGTGATCAATGAAGCCAGTTATCTGCTCCAACCACATGTGTAGTTTAGGAAGCAGACTACACATTATATAGAACCGATGGAAGATCGTCTTAAAGTGCATACATTGACCTTAGGTAGCAAACAAAGTAGACTGGACAATTCAGTGAGCTGAATTTTGATTATATAGAAAGAAACGTGTGAGCGGTTGACTTTTATTAACGACGACAGCTTCATCGGTAAACCCAAACCTACTGTCTGAAGTGATCTTTTCCACCATTATGCCCAGCTCAATCTGAAAGATATTGATTTCTGCACCAGCAGGAAGAGATTCAAACAGCTAGGCACACAGACACAGTTAGAAAGCTTTGCTGATTAAATCTGTCGGCATCCTCACTTTTCTGCTTGTAGCAGGATGTTAGGCGTCATAAATGCTTAATCCACTGCCTCGTCCAGTGTTGTCGGAGGGAAACGATTTATTACAAGACCGGCACCGAGCACAATGTTCTTCTAATTTGATGGTCTCTCTTCTTTCATGAGAAGCTACTGTTGATTTTATGCTGATGGCACCTTAAACACCAAAATGACGACATTTAATGATATATATGTAACTGGAGTTCCAACTTTGCTGGAAGGAGGCGCCGCTACAGCACTGACAGGCCGACTCTGGTAAAACACACACTGTGAGAAAGTGGAGGAAAGTTTTATTTCACCTGGAGGAATAAAGAAAACAAACAGCTGATACTTGGCTGGTTTTCAGTGACTATGTTGAAACAGTCAATTGATCTGCACTGTAATAAAAAAAAAAAAAAAAAACATTCCGTTAAAAAAATCTGAAAAAATTTGGCAGGACGGGTGCCAGAATTATTTTTTACAAAAAGGTAAATACTATAAAGTCTTAAAACTATAAAAACTGTGAAAAATAAATGGAAAATAATAATATATTTTGCTAATTTAAATACATTAAAAAATTGTGTGATTTTACTGTTAAACACTGTAAAAGAACAAATAACCATTTATAAAAACATACATTATTGACACGAATATTATTTACAGTTTGGCCTGTTTTTTTTTTGTTGTTGTTTTATAATGTCAACATCCATCATCCATACACCGCTTAATCCTCACTAGGGTCATGGGGGGCTGGAGTCTATCCCAGCCGACTTAGGGTGAAGGCAGGGGACACCCTGGACAGGTCACCAGTCTATCACAGGGCTACACTTAGAGACAGACAACCAAGCACACTCACATTCACACCTACGGACAATTTAGAATCACCAATTAACCTCAACATGTTTTTGGACTGTGTGGGAGGAAGCTCAGCACTCTTACATTTGCTTTGCAGTAAAAATGTAAGAGTGCTGAGTAAGTCGCCAATATCGCAGATATACAACTTTATTTAAGGTGTATATCTGTCTAAGTAAAAGTACATAGCACGGACCAACACCACATACCACAGCATTTTTCATTTAATTTAAATTAATTTTATTCTATTTTATAGCAATGTATTAATTGTTTTAGTATTATTTACTATTTATTGTAATTGCTGCATTTTATTGATTGCTTTGCTGTAATGTGTACAGCACCTTGGTGAACCCTGGTTGTTTTAAATGTGCTCTATAAATAAAGTTTGAGTTGAGTTGAGCATTTACAGCCTGAGCTACTTTACAATCCCTGTCTGTAGATGGCTTTAAAATCTCGACAAACTGCACAAAACACACACAATGCATAAAGTGAAACAATAAAATTAGCATAAAGCACAAAATCATTCAGGACTGCATGACTGATCCCACTTCAAAAACTGTTTCAGCTTGAATTTAAATTGATGTCAG
The DNA here is from genome assembly GCF_000690725.1 of Stegastes partitus. Classification (NCBI taxonomy): domain Eukaryota; kingdom Metazoa; phylum Chordata; class Actinopteri; family Pomacentridae; genus Stegastes; species Stegastes partitus. The sequence continues at coordinate 9,636 of NW_007577797.1, forward strand.
TCAGACGTTTCATTTTGTGCGGGTAAAGACGAACACGTATCGATCCCAGAAAGAGCTGGTCCACACAAGGATTTGCAGAAGGGCACCTTACACTTTCCAGTGGATGCATCTGAGTTACTGAACTAGAAAAGCTGAGAGGTTTTAGCCGGGAACAAGAGAAACACATCAGAGTGTCTACAAGTGGGAAATGTTGAGAAAAATGTTACTGGTTTATCATCATAAGGCGACTCTGACCGTCGCTTTTATTGCTTAAAATGACAAATGTTGCAGGCGTTGTATCAGCTGTAGCTCATTATCTTTAGTTCTGTTATGACTAAACAGAAGCTTTTGGCTGTTTTCTGGGTAATATGTGCTCTGCAAATGACTGTCTGAGTGAAAAGACATCACTTTGTGAGGAGGCGATGAACAGTTTTATATCCTCAGCTGCTCATCTCATTTTTAGTTTGTAGTTACACTCTGCAAACAGAAAATAGACTGGAACTAAAACCTATAGTGTTCAGTGTAGGTGTTACACATGTTAGGTTTCCTAGTTTTTTTATAGTTCAGTTCTAAACATATTCCACACACAAAATTGCTGGTTGGTGGTCAATTGAACATTAAACATTTTCAGGGTTTTGCTGGCCCTGATGGGCCTTTAGGAGGGCGACTACAGACGGCAGTGAAAGCAGTAAAAGCAACGAGTCTGTGCTACTTCATCAGACAGAATATGGGGATTGTCCATATATCTCTGACCATTTGCCATATGAAAACTTCTGTTACTTAATGCTTAATTACATAAAACCTCAATTTAAAAAAATGTGATTAAAAATAAATAAATAGTGAATTGCTATTTTATTACTTATAATTTTGCTGTGCTGCCTGAAACCAGTTTGGATGATGAAAAAAAAAATCCTCTTTGCAGAAAAGCTCTAACTTGAAAACTTTCAGAACCAACTTTACTTATAAAAGTTGACAAAGACATTCACCCGTCCAACAATATGGAGATCTGTTTTTGTCACAATGTGTTGTTTACAGCCTAATTGTATAACGTACACAACTGTATGGTGATATATGACTATTTCTGTGTTTCCACAGTTGCTGCTGAACATCATGTTGCTATTTGATAATTACCATTGTTAATGAGGTTCTGTTGATTAATATGCCAAATGTGTTGATGTCATGGCATATTAGTAACTGGCATTTGCATTTAACTGACGGCTTCACTCATTGTTTAATGTGGACTGGTGTCTGTTGATGTTTGACAGGAGCAAATGCGAATGACAGAAGTGATGTACGAACTCAGGCAACAGACGGCATGAACAGCTGGAGATGACAGAGGACTGGCAAACAAAGATGACAAAAGACATCAGCCCAGTTGGAACAGTAGGTACTGTAAGGACATAGGAAGGATGTTAACGCCGGTAAAAAGCGGTGCGATGGCAAGGAAGGCAAGCCATCAATGAATAATGCTACAAAATCCTAAAAACCAACTTCTCTGACAAATGTTGCCATGAAAAATTCACTTTGAATAATCCAAGTTTGTCAGATGGGCATTTTTACATTCCTGGGATACAATGAAAACTTGTAGTTTACCAGGAGAAAAATAAATTATCTTGTTAAATTACTGTACAGTATTCTGACTGCAGCAATAAGCCTGAATAGCAAACATTTAAAATGGCCAATAACACGGTCAGAAGTGTACAAAGGGGAACAGAAATGGAGATTGTTCGATTGAGAATCAAAATGTACACAAAAAGATTACTGTGATGTCGACAGAAAACAAATAACCTTTACAGGCAGCCAACTGTAAGTACACTCCTTTTGCAGGTCACAACAAACACAGATGAATCAATATTCGTTCTACAACTTCAGACGAGGGGCAGCTCCGGGGACGCTCACCAGAGGCTGCTATTGTATTCAGTCGTACCCACAATTACTAACACTTTAGTTCATGTTCTGTAATAAATTTTAATCATGCTGAGATATTTACTGCAGCAAATAAAATTCCTCAACCATTTATTCAAATTACATACAAATATCAAATTCAAAATATGCAGAAATGTTCACTTGAACTTGTCCTTTTGTAATCCTCAAAATCCCAAAAGAAATACTATACTTTGATCAGTGTGTTCGACTGCTGTATCTGGTACGTACCAATTCAATTTCCCAGTGATGACAAATGCTTTCTTTTGTGATTATTCTTCCTCAAGGAGAAATTTACCAATTAATCTGGCCCCTTTCAAAGCACCAAGGAAGGACCGCTGGAGTTGATAGAAACTCAGTGTCTGGCACAAGGACACTTGAGCGGAGAAGCTGTTGGCCTCTTCTAGCTAAAGAAAGCTTGTCCTATTCATTTGTCCCTCCCAGACGAGAGCTTTTCTTGGGTGCTTCAGTAAAGTAGCTTTTCTGTTGTCAAATTAGCACAAAAAACAAAACCTCAATGGCTGCCACCCTCATGAGAATATAATTCCTACCTTCTGTTGTGTTTATATAAACAGGATTTATGGGTCAGCTCTAGAAAAAAATGCTCAAATGAAAAAGCAAATGGCCTTTCTGGTGCTGCACCATCATGTTTTCCCAGCCAGGCTGCATCTCACCAGCTGGCTCACACCACTTCACACAAACGGCTCTTTGGAGGCGCACAATGTCACCGCACTCGTTTGGAAACCTACCTTTCATTATGAGGCGGTGTCAGATGGATGTCAAAAGTACAGTAAAGCTCGCATTGCAATGCGGTAGCTTCTGACAGGCTGCTCCTAATTAAGATGAAGGACACGTGTGGCTGCTATAGGCATCATTAAAATCTATATAAATCCCACAAATTTTATGTAATGAGGGAACATGGCAGCTATACACCCAGACTGCGAACCTCGTGAGAGTAGAGACGCAACGACAAAAGCTCAAACTAAAACGGGAACAGAGGTGCTTGTTACACGGCGAGTAAAATGCCCTCACACATGACAGCATCGTTAATTGCTGTAGATGTACTGAGACATGTCGAAGTTAAAGTGACTTCAAAAGAACACAAGCATGCATAACTGGACAAATCTGAAATACAAAACGGTGATAATCTTTAAAATGATTTTAGATTACAAATAACAATAATGTCTGCAAATCCAGCAACACCAACATATAAGACATACTGCAAAATGAAACCATGAAAGTATTCTCTTGTAAGTTTTAAAGTTATTCCTTTGTTTTATAAAGAAACCGACTGCACCCTGCTAGTGCGCCACTCATTCTTCTTTAGCAGAACTACGTATAAATTTAAAGTGAACTGCACAAAAGACACTTAGGGATCAGCATTCTGCAGTATTCATTAACGCCATAAAGACCATATAACCTCACTTTATCTTTACTAGTCTAGACACAAACAAACAATATATTCACAGACATTCATGCTGAACTGAGCTGAACAACACACTTTGGATGAGCAATTTATTTAGAGAACTCATTAATGGGTCTGATAGTGGGAAACAGTAATCCTCCTGCGTATTGTTGCTTAGTCGCGGTTGTTTTCAAAAAGCCTAAAAATAAATGCTGATAAACACGGTCATATTCATTAGGCACCAACATGCACATGGAAGCTTTCTCCTGTTGTTCTTCATCACTGAAGATCAAGTCAAAAAATAATAATGTACACAGTGGTAAACTGAGCTCCTTTTCATTCCTTTCAGTAGCAGCTAAGGTGATGAATGGTAATTGCAGGTGTGTTTTGAACCTCCCTTCTACCTTCAAGGTCACCACACACAAATAGAGAACGGCCTAATGTCTTCTCGGACAGGGAAAAACGCAGCAGAGGAAAAAACTACACTGTTAAAAAACAAACCAAAAAAAAATCCATCTCATTAAAATACAATAATTTTCCACAATTAAAACACATTTTCAAGCCCAGATTTTTGGCTTTGTGTCTAATGAAGGATTCTGACATGAATAAAAACATCTAAATTACACATGTTAATAGATAGATACATAGATAGAAATATTACATAATGACAAATATTTTGACTTATCACTGTTTCTTATTGACAAAATAAAGCAATGAAAATGCATTCAACATTTTGTGTTTGTTGTGACAACTTCTGCAAATCATAAGCTACACTCATTCAACAAACAAATCTATGTAAAATTACAAAGCCAGTACTTTACAGTATTTAACTTGAATTGTACAGTTTTATATTTTAAATACAAAGAAAATATTTGTAAGATAACAATAAATCTGCAAGTGAATTTTATTTTATTTTTTAAAAACACATTTTATGACTAACTTCAAAGTTTCAGGTTATTCATGTTAGTCTACATTAGACATGTGAATTGTAATTTAACTGATAGTTTAGTGTATTTCAAAATTATGGCCAGATCCATTAGGTGGAAAAAGAAAAAAGTCTTAAATTACCAACAAAAAAATCTTTAAAAAAAAAAAAAACTTTTTACAGTGGTGGACCACGCGTCCACAAGCTAACCAGATGCATTATTTTTACCAGACAAATAAGAGATTGGTAGGAATCTTCCCATCTAACTCCCTGCAGGAAAAGAAGTGAAGACTTGAATTTGTACAAGTGAAGAAAATGAGCAGAAATAACACTCAAGCCTTCAGTGCAGAACTTCTGTCTGCCCCCTCTGGCAGTAAGCGTAATTATACAAATACTATTCACATTCACACTTTGTTTTTTTAGAGTGTAATCCTTCCTCTGAATGCTGAGTTTGCTCATCTGGAGAACCAGAAACCTTTCTTTGATGACTTTTTTTTGTTGTTTTTCGGCAACATGTTCTGTAATATTCCTAGTTGCTACAGTCTGCTCTGATTTCGTTGTAGGTCTCTTCTGCACCTGGTTGATGCAGAATGCATCCCTACCGGTGCACCAGTATGGGACACTAGATTTAAAATTTAGTTTACTGCAAAATACAGAGAGATTTAACTGTCATTGATAGACTTAATACTAGGGATGCACGATATATCGGCGACCACATTGGTATCAGCCAATATTTTTTTAAATGTTTTTTCCCATATATCGGTATCGGTCCAATAAACAGATTTAGCCGATGTAAAAAATCGATGATTGTCTAACATTAGCACCTTCGTCTCTACATTTGATATTGCTGCTATTTCACAGATGTCTTAATTTAAATGGTCCTGGACTTGAACGTTGAATATGTTTAAATATGTTTTACTTTTGTTATGTAATAAAGAAGACTATGTGCTCTAACTTGGTATGGGCTTCTTTTGAATAGTTTTCACGTTCTCACAGTGCCTACTTAGACCCATTTTTCGGTGTGAACAAAAATTGAATATCAACATCGGTAATACTGATTATCAGTGATATCAGAAATCTTAATATCGGATATATGATATCGGCCAAAAATTTTAATATCATGCATCACTACTTAATACCAGTGTTCCTACTCACTTAGTCAGGGCTGTAATTTACCAGATGTTAAAAATAAAAGTTAATGTTTTGATTTTAATCCAAAAAAAAAAAAAAAAACTATAATGAATTATTTTGTGGACCAACAAGTTTGACTGAGACTAAGTTGAAGCTATTACATGCTGTTCCTCCGAATAACTTTAAAACTGTACATATTTTATATACTGACTGTAGTACGAAAGCAGTAAGTTTGCTGAGATAAATGTGACATCTGACACCCTCCATACTGTAAATAGCTCAGTTGTAACAGCCACTCAACAAAAACAAGGTCTGACACGAATGATGTCATCCCTTCCTGTTCTGGGAATGAATGGGAAACTGTGGAGCTGAACCAGTTATATTCATTTGCCTGTCAAAGTAACTTCCGTGTTTCCTTTTGAATGTGAAAGTTAGAGCGCCACGGCAGCCCAACCACAGGAGCGTCCGTTGTGTTTGGTTTGGGGAACATAAAGAGGTCTTGTGTGGAAGAAGGCGAGGAAGGGAGGAGGTGGTGCTCAACAAAGGAATGGAGAGATTAAGGCAACTGTGCACAAAATTACTATTTGGAAGCTTTTGATAAATGCAATTACAAAAAAGAGGTTATTGGTTCCCCCAGAAAAAAAAAAAGTCATTAAGACCATCAAGAAAAAAATTCCAGGAGCATAAATTAAATGTCAGCATTTCTGCCGTCTAATTTTCACAAAGATTCCTAATCACAGAGGAACACATTGACACCAAATTTGTGAACATGAAAGTCAAATGTTACCGCTTCATTCTAAAATGTGCTCAACAGCTGAATAAATAAAACACGACAGTAGGAAAATAAGTTCTCAAACAAGCCAATCTTACCTTTGTTGAAATGAACGTGAGAAAAGCAGCTTTATTGGCTTAATTCCACAGCCACAGTGCAGCCTAATTACAATGGATCGCAGGGAGTTTGTAAATCAAAACACACGCAGGAGTTTGAGCTGAATTTAAAAGAGGCTTCCTTTTAAACACGTTTATCAATTACTCTGCGCGTGGCCCTAACTAGAGTAAGCAAAATTATAAATCAAGTCTAATTTATGCTTTGCAATAGCAGCTACTGCGGAGTGTGGGCTCGGCTGGAGAAAATGATTAATGTCTGAAGGGTCTTGGATTAAAAATGATATGACGTGTGCTATAAAATACACGCAATTTCATATTTCAGGACACTCTGTCCTCCCTTTACACTTTCATTTATAGCATGTGTTGTGGCAGAGTGACGGCAACGATAATTTGATTAAGTACATCGTTTGTTATGACTTGTCCTAAACTCCGCTCATATCTCAATCATGATATCTGACAGAAAGGAAAAAGCCTCACTATGCCCTCAGTTATCATAAAAAGTCAATAAAGCACAAGAAAGCCCTTCTCTCAACATACAGTAATCAATCTTGCCCCATGAATACAGAGCTCTGGTTCCCCCTGCCAGCAGCTAACATAAATGAAATGTGAAAAATGACTGGATCTGCCGTTTAAAAAGTAACACTGGACACAAATCTATGGCCATGTGAACTATTATTTACAAATCTTTGCAGAGAAAAAAAAAAAAAAAAGTACAAAGGATTTCTAACTGTTACTGCCAGCACAGTTCTGCCAAGAGATTGTCTCACATGCGGGACACAAGCACACATCAATACACTGTGCTGCCAAGTAACACAGAAAGGTCTCAAAGTCCTCACTGTGCTCTGTTACAAGAGCAGTCAATGCAGGAGCCTCTCCGACCACGCATGCACACAGCACAGAGTCACCCTGCAGACACAGCTCCAAACACGGCTGTATTTGCTTTCCTACCTGTAGCCCTCGTCTCCTCAGAATGCTGGACTCGTCCATGGTACAGAGCCCCGACTTATCATGCCTCCTCACCGGTGCAGAGCCATGCTGCACTGCCTCGCTCCTGCCTCCTGCTCCCTCCCTCCCTCAGGCTAAATCTGATCTTAGCAGCTGCTAAACACTTCCATCAGAACTTATCTGATTGGAGGGGGGCAGTCAGCTGACGCCTCCTCTTGTTCCTCTCCTCTGTAACTTCAGGAGTGAAGGAGAGAGATGGAACGGGGGAGAGCGAGAGCGAGAAGATAGGCAGTTCTAATTTAGCGTAGCAACGGGTGGGGATGAATGGGAGGTGTGGTGGGGGGGAGCCGGGGACAAGTGGGAGCCCCAAGACTCATTTCTCTGAGCAGCCACGCTTTTTGGACACCCTAGATGACCATGAAAATGAGAGGATATCCTTTCCAGCATTGTTCTGCTCCAACCTCAACAATGAATCTGGCATCCTGTCTGCGGCAGGCAGAGCTAACAGACCTCAGTGGTCTTATTGCAGTCAATGAGTCACATGAAGACTACAAAATACGCTCCTGAAGGTTGGGCCACTGACAGAAATGTGATGGCTGAGACTCCAAAAAAAAAAAAAAAAGTGTAGGAGAATGGGAGAGAAATGCATTGCATACAGAAGCAAAAGAAAAAAAAAAAAAAAAAGGAAAATAGCAAGACTTGCCGTTAATATATAAACTGTTGTTACTCAAGACCTTTCAAACCTGCTGTGAAAATGTCACATGAGCTGTCGTGAGCCAATTTATACGTAGGAGACGCTTCCCTCATTCCAAACACCGCGACCCTGAACCTTTATCGTGCTGAAATCAACCAGCACAACCTGTTATGTATATCCTGTGTCAATTTCCAACAATTTCATGCACCGCTACAGCGCCACAGAAATGAGTTTTGAGGCGATCCACAGATCTTCACACTTACTAACTCAATGTCCCCACACCACATGAATTATTAGCATTTGTAAAATAAGTTGTTTCCATGTGCCATGCTGCCAATTCCATCCTGCAATTTCGCATTCTGTTTCAGTCTGTGTTTTTCTTTGCCCCCCCCCCACCCTCCACCCCCTTCTCTTTTTTCACCCTCTCTCACTCATTTCCATTCACTGTGGTACTGCTCTGTGAATATTAAGTGGGCCCCTTCCATTCTCCTCATCTCCAACCAAGCTCAAATGATTTCTCCTGCTAACCGCTACTACGGCTGGTGGAGGAGGTGTGCACGATTGTCAGACAGGTGACCGCTACATCAACTTCTCTCATTTTGAAACCTGTACAACAAAAAGCTGATGGAGGGTTGCAGTGGCTGGGGCCACAGCCATTTGTGTTGCTGTGCTGATAAGAGGGCTGAGAGGAGAAAGCCCAGGTCTGTGCTCGGGTAATCTGGCTGTTTTTGAATAAACCCCTTAAAACCTCAGAGGACAAGGATTACAGTAGTCAACTTTTTCAGCTTGAACAATGCCCTCCAGATTACCTGAGGGAATTAAAGAATCCTGTTATGTTCTACTGACTGGTCTCGAGCCACTGCTCCGTCTGTGGCTGCTTAAAGAACAATTAAGAAAATTCCGCACCGGACAGACAATGAAGATGAAGAGCTGCAGAAACACAAGGGAGGCGTCATTTGTCTTCTTTAATACAGAAAGTCCCCATTTCTCTATGGTGCACTGTGGTTGTAACAAGCACCACAGCTAATGTTAAAACAATGAGTGGAGTAATTGATTAGCTGAAAGACAATCAATTGGAAACAATTACGGTTGTCACATAATTGTCTAAATCATTTATCCAGCAAAAGCACCACACATCTACTGACTCAAGAAGTAATCGAAAATTAATCACAATTTTCGTTTCTCACAAATAAAGGAACATGATCAAGTCCAACACTGACGTTTTAAAATGTGAGTTCTGCTTTAAACTTGGATTTGATCAACCAAAGGGGGACATCATTGGAACATTGAATATCCAGTGATTCATCTTATGCTGCCAGGTTTTTGCCATTCAGAAGTCTTATTAATCAAAATAATTATGCAACATAACCCTACTAAATAGTTCTCTTGAGTAGGGGGAAAACACAAAGGGATTTACTGACATTTTATATAGCAGAAATAATTAGGAGTGATGAGTATTTCCTCGATTCATCAATTTATTACTTTGTTTATAAAATGTCAACAACTCGTAAAAGATGTCTGAAATAATATCCCACAACCTAAAGTGATGCATCCAGTTTGCTTCTGTTTTAAGAAAAACAGTCCGAACACAAATATGTTCAGCTGGACAACAAGGAGAAAAGATCCTCACAATTCAGAAGCCAGAACAGTGAATGTTTAGAATTTTATTATTTATTATAATTAGAAATAGAATTTTTATTAGAACTTTTCTATCAGTTATTTCAGTAATCTATCCATTGCTGTACCTGACAGTTCAGCATATATAAAATATATATTTGACCAACGCCAAAGGAAATGACCAGCTGTGAAATAATGAAAACTGAGAATAGACATAAAGTTTTGTTTACTCAAGCATAACTACCACTTTTTTTGGTAGATTTCTATGAAATAAGGTAGCACAGACTCATTAGCTTTAGTGTACATGGGCTAATGAAGCTTACTTTTATGCCTTGTTGCCCCCAAAGGTCCATTCTGAGCAGAAAAAAACCCTGAAATGATCAGAAGCACTTAGCTGTTTAAACTTTCATTGTTGGAAAAAAAAATAAAAAATAAAAAACTGTTTTTAGAGAGATGTTTTTAGAAAGAAAACAGACAGCATAGAGCTGCTTTGAGGTGGGTTTTGGGGCAGCCATGAAGGCAGACAGTTTGAGCCAATGGCCTTGGAGCTGGGCCACAGAAAAGCCTCTGGGAAAAGTCCAGGGGTTGTCTGTGACTCATTTCCTCCTGGCAGGTGGGCAGCTGAGGTTGTTTCCACAGCCTTTGGAGAAAAAAGGGAGCGCTGGAACAGAAAGCATGCAGAGAGTGTTGATTGAGTGACCCACAGCCTCTGCTCTGCCTGAGCTTATCAGACCAAGAGGTAACCTGCAGATGTGAGGCAGGCAGAGGAGGGACACGGCCTGTGAAGAGAGCAGTAAGGAAAGAAAGAGTCAATTCCCTCCATACAAAGCAGTGCAAAAATCCATCTATCCAAAGCCAAAGGAGTGAGAATATCCATCCATGATAAAGCCCTGTAGAGCCAACCTCCCAACGGACGAGGCCAGTCTTAAACCTTGACAACAAGTGCAAAGATAGTAACGGAGAAGGACCAATAGCTGCAACGCATCACTCTCAACTCCTCTCTGGTTTTGAGTAAATTGGAGCAGGCATGTAAATATATGCATTCATAAGATGAAAATGATGTGAGCTTGAGTCCACTTGGAAAATCCACAAGGCTTTCTTCTCAATTCATTTTTGTCAGTCTCAAAGAAACACAAAGTCACTTTGTGCATAACACTGCCACATTTGAATTTCACAACAGAGAAAATTGTATCTCAAACAGAGCAGATGACAGGGGTTGAATGTCTCAGCTGCAACTACTTCATCTAGAGTGACAGTTTCATTTATATCACACCCAGATGTTTGCAGTAACACGCTGCACGGTTTGTAATTTGTGGATGTGTGGGGTCAATGTATTCCCACAGATATTCTGTGAAACATAAACAGGGCACGTGAAAAAAAAAACAGAGATGAAAGCAGCGCATGAACACGACACGGAAAGTCTTCATGTGGTAAACTTGTATTCTTTTCCTTCGTGTTGAAAAATACCAATATACAGTCTCTTCTACCTGAATACCTCCCGCAGTGAGGGTGTTCACAGGTTATATATCTGTTTGACGGGCTAAATCATCCAAACAGACTTTCTTTTTTTGTGTGTGTGTGACATCCATCTCTGTGAGGACCAATTTGAGTTTTACACCTTTGGAGTGAGAACTGCTGCTCTGTACTTTTAAACATCCATATCTTTGTGTAATATACACAGCGGAGACTATTTACCTTGTTAAGAGGTTTGTGATATACTTGGATTTCCTTTGGAGCAGTTTGTACTACTCACTTAATAACATTCGCTTTCCTCTCATGAAAAGTTTTTTTTTTTCTTTATTGTGTTTTGGTTTCCAGTTTAACCATTTTGCTATTTAATATGTGAACATTTGTTTACATTCCATACTATCCTGCATTATCCAATGGCAGTTTGTCAAAATAAAATAAATTTAAAAAAATATATATTTTGAATATAAAAAGTCATTTTGGTTTTCAGGGAACTTAATTATTTAGATTAACTGAGTTATCGATAAAATGGTATGATGTGAACTGTTTTGCTTTCATCAAAAAATTGAATTACATACGTGGATTACGACGCAGCCGTACAATAAATACACATTTTTGGCAGGAAGCCGGTAACACTAATTACTCGTGAAATTTAAAACTCTAGAAAGATCTGCTCATGAAGTAATTAAAATATAATACCAAAACAATATGCTGCATATGCAAATTATGGGTTTACATTTAAGAAAGGTCTATGCAATCAAAGTGAAGCTCACATAGCCATACAGGCAGTGGAGGACAAAGACAGACAGCGCAGACAAACGGATCAATAAGGTGCACCTTGCCAACTTATTTTTTACTTTTTTTCTTTTGTGAGTGAGTTGCTATTGTGGCTTGATAATAGCATTTTTTTCCATTAGAGGTGGGCTTTATTAAAAATGAGACGGGTTGTTCAGTGTTGACTGAAAAATCTATGGCATTTGTGAAAAGGTTTATGGCACCACTATACGTTGTGTTTCTCCACAGACGGCAGTTCCTTCCTTTGCAAACAGAAGCTACTCCAACAACAACGATATCAGTAAAGGACATCACTGACTGACAATTACGAGGAAAAATGAGAGTCCACAAAGGCACAACATCAGGATTATGACAGTCTTATCTCCATATCACACCAGAAGTGAAGTATTGATTTTCTGCCAAAGAGCATCACAGTCAAGAGAGATGTGCCATGCTAGTCAAGGAGCCATGCACACCCAGGGGCATGATGGAGGAGCACAGAGGAGGGAGGGGGGGGAGGCAAAAAGCAATAACAGGAGTCCGGTGAGGCAAACATGAGGGTAAAACACTGCTGAAAGAAGCAGCACTTAAACCTGCAGTAAAGGTTCAGGCGAGTAGAAGGAAAGTGAGGGGTAAAAAGAAATACAGCAACATTCATGTGGTCAGATTTCTGACCCGAAGCCAATTCTTAAGGATTTTATGAAAGTTATATTAGGAGTGTCTCTTGTGAATATTCAGGAATATTTAGGATGTACTTTTGCACCTCGTCCTAAATTTAGGATATCAATAACAGACAAAACCATCTTTAAAAATAAAAGACTCAAACTATGTAAATGGTAAATGGATAGCGCTTTCTACCTCAGTGGCACTCAAAGCACTTTACACTGTTTTCTCATTCACCCATTCACACACCAATGACGACAGAGGTGCTGCCCGCCATTGGGAGCAACTTCAGGTTCACTGTTTTGCCCAAGGACACTTCAAATGTGGGGGATCGAACCACCAACCTTACGATCAGAGGACAACCGCTGTACCACCTGAGCCACAGCCGCCCTCGTCCAAACCATGAGCTTTCACCTTACAAGTTGTCATTGTTTTGAAAAAGTATCTGTCCGTACTTACACACCTGAAAATGCAACTCCAGGTCTATGAACACGCAGGAAAATGAGTTATTTTAGTCTATATGGTGAATTCTATGTGGTTGATGGGATTGTTTGAGATGCGAAGACTGCTACTAGACGATTACATCAAGAGTGCAAAAAATGAAAATAAAAAAGGCACTTGTCCTCTCCAAATGCAACTAACAGCATTAAGCCCCACACAGCAGATCTTTCAGGGACACTGAGAAGTACCTCCCCTGGAGTAAACGTTGTTTTTTTCCTTCCCTGAAAACAGCCTTGAAAGAAGTTCTACAGGCAGTTTTTGCAGAATTAACATGCACAAAGGTTAGGGACACCTTACAATCACCTGCAAGTTCCTGCAGTGGAAAACAACCTGCAGTAACTACATAATAATTTGCACGAGTCTCTATTTCAGGGGTCCTAAAACACAGGAGAAGTGCATGCTAGTTAGCAGAGGTTTCAAAATGAAAGCGTATTATTGTGGACGCAGCCCAGAGTCCACAGCCTTGCTCAAGGCTCTGTGAAGCTGCTCTTAGGCTCGGCAGGGTTTTTTTGCCGTCATAAACATGCTCAAAATAACAACGCTAACAAGCTGATGTTTTGCAGGTATAATGTTCAACATGCTCCTCATCTTAATTTAGCATGTCGGCATACTAGTATTTGGCAACTTAAAAGATACACTTACAGTGCAAGACTGAACATGCTGTTGAATATCTGCACATTTGTTTAAAAGAGAGGAGGAACATCTGTGCTAAAATTGGAGTCATTTTAGAAGAGATGTCCCTCCTACATTGTCTGAATGCACATATTACTAATTGAAGCATGTGCCAAATTCCACAGCGATTCGTCCAGCAGTTGCTGCAGTCAAACAACAAATATCATCCTGCTGCTGGTTGTAATGAAAAGCCAGAAGATCACCAAAATCCTGATCCTCTGGAGATTATAATGTTGATACAAAATGCCATGACAATCCATGTATTTAAAGTAAATCCAACAAAGACATTTACTAAAACAAACGATCATTCCGTGCTGTCATTGAGCTTCCTTGGGAGCAGGAGTCTATTTTTCAGCAGCTCACTAAATAAAAAACATTTAACCAGGAGCAGCTTTGAGAAACACATTTTCTACAGTTCATTTAACTACAGAACCCTTCTGGCTTCTTAAGCAAAAGTGTGAAAAAATGTAAAGGGAAATATGAAAATAAGAGCAGAATTAAGCTTTATGTTCTCCTGGAAGCCTTTGCAATCCATCATTTTAAAATATTGTCAATTTTGCTAGCCTTTCTTTAAAAATAATAATAAAAACGTCACACAGCTTGCGCCTTAACCGACTACATTTCAGAGCTGCCCATTTGAAACTGAATGAGGAGTAAACCAAATCCAACAGCCAATTACAGTAAATCTATTCAGACATGAATACAGCCGCCAAATCTGACTGGTTAGAAGTGACAACAATAACATGCTGTAACACAGTCTGCATGCTGGCAGACCTCCATTCAGTCATAGTCACTGAGGCCAGGCGCTGGTGTGCTTCCCAGTCATATAGCCATCATTATGACAAATGCCAGCTCGCCTGTACAAGTGACAGGCATCATCTTTCCTTGTTTAAGTACACGGTTGATGATGACGCCTGGATTTTATAGTACAAAATAATCCCTCCAAAACAGAAAGCAATTTTCAAACCAATAATTAAAACTCTAAAAGGGAAAACAAAGAAAAGCATCACGTTTCATTCAGCGGCTGGAAACTGTGGTGCTCGTCTCTTTTGCTCCCCTCCCAAGGTCAGCCAATTCACCATCCGTTCTGAGCTCATTCTGAAGGCGGGATAATACGGTGGCTGTGGACGAACCCCTGAGGTGTCGGTGCAGCCGACTCCAAAAGATACCATTAAGATGTAGCAACGCATCAGCCATTCAGCCTGTGTCTACAAGACAGTATCTGAGCAGCAGTCACAAACACTTCATTTTCTCATGGTGTTGACCACAGAGTCACCGGGGACATGCAAATATGGTTAAGAATAAGAATAGGCAGATGATTACATTAGAGTTGCAGCCTGAGGAAACGTCAAGCTGATATCCTGTCGTGTATTGTATACATAAGAAAGACCGGTGGGCTGTTAGGAGGCACTTTATTCAATGAAAATTCTATGTTAGAAATGGTGAGTTAGAAAATAGCGCTCTGGTTTAACACAGTTATTAAAATATTCGTCTGAACTTGAACATTTTAGGATTGAAAGCTTTAATTACCCCTCTTAACCCCCAAAACCTACCAGCAGGTTCAAAATAGTTTATTTTATTTATTTATTTTTCTTCTTTTAAACAATCACCAAACTTCTGCAACTTTTTGGCTGAACTGCAGGCTGTGTTTACATGACTCGTAGAGAAGGAAGTATGGAAAAAAAATAAAAATGTTTTGTAGAGGCATTTGAAATATGTTGCAATTGTCAGTTTTTTTCCAATTTTGACAAATAAACAAGCTAAGAAATTCAACGTTAGTATTTCTTTTCTCTTCTTTTACTATTAGGGAAATGTAAGCGTGACATATTGCACAAATGCATATCTGAGTTCTTTATGCTTCTAGCCATGTCTGTGTTGTTTCCATACAAGCGCAGGACTTTATATTGCAGTGAAAAAATGTGCCCACAGTAAGTAAAAATATAACAGGAGCAAAGAAACACCTAAAAGCTGTTTGGGGTTCAGAGAGTGAATCGGTAAACATGAAATCTCCATTTTATTTCATGATATTGTGCAAATAAACCTGAAACATTACAACTGTGTCGTAGTCGTTCTGTGCAAAACACTTTGACAATGACATCATGAAGTCTGTAGTAGACTGATTACTGGACGTATAACAAGTAAAATTGACAACATTCCTTAATATTCCCAATGATGGATGCACCCCTCACTGAACTGTTCAGTCCAGTCTCCTACAAAGTCTGTTCGTCAGAGACTGATGTTTATGTAGCGTACAGAAGTCATGGGGAACAGGATGTGGTGGATGTTTTGCGTATAAAGCACACGGCTTTGACACCAGATGCCAGGATTTGCATCCAGATTCCCGTCTATGGTTAGATTTAGGCAGCAAAACTGTGTTTGATTACAGGTTGGAAAGATGGTAGTTTTCATTAAATGTTAATAAACATTTAATCTGTAAAATATTAGAAAAAGTTACTTTGCAATATTTGATTTTTTACGGGATATATATTGGGAAAAAAATAAAACAGGAAAGGACTATTTGGGAATGCATCTGCGTTAACTGATGTTGCGTGTCTTTTTTAAACTTCCTTGTCAGTGTTTCTCTCCTCTTCGTCCCTCATTTGCTGCACAAACAAGGAAGCTACACGTCACTCTGCAACTTGTGAACAAAGTTTGAAAATACCTTTGCATAGCCCTAATAAACATGCGTCTATTGCCAGAAGTTTCGCAGACTGTTTCTGTCTGTCTTTCACTAACTGTAGTCCTGTGAGTGCCTAAACATAGCAAAAAGTTCAATCATGCTACAGTTGCTCCCAGCGGATACTGTTTTGTAGTGCCTAACTAGAATCCCACATGGGCGCTCTCTGGCCCTCACTGTTCTCCCCCAGCAGCAGGTTGAATTTCAACCATGTACCTGTGCTCTCTTTTACAGAGACTGATGAAAAAAATGTATTTGAGGCTCCTGGGACCTCATGATCTCACAGACTCACCTGTGAGGCAACTGCTCAGTCCTCTCCATTAACTTTTCACTTAATCTGCACTCCGATATCCACAACTCAACTTTTACATAAAATAATGCAAACAGTCCTCTGCCTCTATCACAGTTTATTCTTTCTTTTGCAGGTGGAGAAATTGTGACAGTCTAACGTCTTTCCTGCTGCAGTGTTCTTAAGCAAATATCTGATCTCCTGCCCCAACCTTTCTGTGATGTTTGTCAGAGAATAAAGCATATCTTAGAATTCTGGCAAAGTCAGTGGTGTTAAAGATTCTCTCAGGTCATCAAGCTGTAAAACTTAAATTGAATCAACACCAGAGCTGAAGGACTTAACCACTGGAGGACAATTATGTTAAAGCAAATCATGTGGCCATTCACACTGCAGGGCACAAGAACCAAAGGGATTAATTTGTGCCTAATACAAGCACAGGGAGGCATGTGTTTAGGTTCTGACTACTGAAAAGGCTCTAGCGCCCCCAAGTGTAGGGAATTAGTCCAGATATTACTGTAGTGTATGAGACTAAATGAATTTGATATACACATTAAAGCAGCAGACAATTTATGGTCTGAGTTTAAGTAGCTGCAATGCTATAAGGGTACTTTTCATAAATTCTGCATCTCTGAATCAGTCACCACGATGACGTACTGTCGCAGCAGCATTATGTAAACAGTGTAATCAGGTTCACCATGATGTCATGAATCATGTGAAAAACAGCTAGACCCCTTCTAGTTTAGGTTACAGTGCCTTTTTCTAGGCCGGCCCACACAGATCACTGAGGATGGAAGTGTCAGTTAGCCAACACATTCTCTCACAGTTACTCTGAAAGCACCCACATATCTATTTGTGTGCACACACAAACACAAACCTCACATGCTTTTTATTACATTAACCTTCTCTAAAAACCGATACCGAGCGAGCAGGGAATGACTCATAGCTTAACAGCATTGGATTAGCCTCTGCTTTTGATTGCATCTCACTCCTGAGACAATAAGATCACGATGGAGCACACGGTATCTGTCAATCTGAAAGAACTGAGCAAAACCACACTGAAGGTCATTTCTGTCCTTGTGACAGAGTCTGGTTCAGCGCAGAAATGCGCTTGGACCTCTACAAAACAGGTCATTTTATTTTTTTATTCGTTGTCTGTTTTAATAATTTCTACTTTCAATTTTTAAGCACTTCGATTTGTAATCATGCAAGAATTTAAAATGGTCTTTCTGAAAATAGCCAATTATCCTTGATAAGTGTGAACACCGGTGTTACACGGCCTGTCATGTTTTGTATCTACAGAAATATTTATAGAACATTTTTTAACAGGTTTTTACCTAAAGGCAGAAGTGCCAGATAAGAGACATTCATTAACCCTCTGATCCTCAAGCAGTTCCTGCCTGCTTTTTGTTCCTGTCACATTTCCATTTACTGTAGGCTTATTTTTTTGTACTAAATATATAAAGTTTTGCACCTCTATGGAAACAGCCCAACCATGACTAGACGTAAAAGAGAGGAAGCAAACATGCCTCTTGATCAGTAAGACAAAGCTATAAACCATTAATCATTAAGAAAGAGAAAAAAAACTCAATTTGAATTTCTTTTAAAAATATTATTAAAACCTGGAGTTCATATCTGCAACGTTTTCCCAACATCACACAGATGTTACCAACACTGGAAAATACTGGTCAATCTTCATACTATATTTAATGTACTCCTTACATTTTTTTTTGATTTCTTTCCACACTTGTCTCCTGTCTGCTCTTTGGAAACACAGCCTGCAGTTCAGCCTATGGACTTTTGTCACATGACTGTTGGTCATACAAACAGCTTCAGGTTGTTGCTGTTTAAACCAGAAATGTCCCATTAAGTGACTTTAATGTACCGTAATTTCCAGACTATACGCAGCTACTTTTTACGCACGCTTTGAACACTGCGGTCTAAACAATGATGCGTCTAATTTATGGATTTTTACAAATTTGCCGCAAGACAAAAGTAACATTGAGAGCAACAACGAAAGAGAGACTGAGGAAGTGTGAGATGAAACAATTCTGAGGCTGTTCAATTCTGACACTGAAGAAGACGACTTTAGTGGTTTTGTGAGCAGGAGGAAGATGAAGATAGCGATCAATGACTTTTCCTGGTAGGCTATTGTATTTTTTTTTTTTTTTACCAGCCGTGTTACAGGCCCTGTTCGGAAAAAAGCATTTAGGGTACATATTTGTGTCTGTCACCGGTACGTATTTAATTAAAAGCTGTGTAACATCTTTCTGTGTTAATATCTCAGTTACAACTTGGACACCTGCAGCTTACTGACAAGTACAGCCTATATATGTACAAATTTGTTTTTCTTTTTAAAGTTAGTGGGTGCAGCTTATATTCAGGTGCCCTCAATAGTCCGAAAATTACGTTAATATTTTAAATTTAAACTTAGACTTGATCCATTTTCACTTTAGAACCGCATGTTACACTTGATTAGTTCAAGAATCATTTGAAAGCTGTGAATNTTGATTAGTTCAAGAATCATTTGAAAGCTGTGAATCTGGCTCTGATAAATGGTGCTACTTTGGTGCTATTTCAAAGATAACATTCCTTTCAGTCCCACCAGCAGGTCTTTGGGTGTGGGGACCAATTTCAAATAGTCTTTCTGAATACAGTAAAATATCTTTGACAAATGTGAACACTGATGTGGCATGGCTTGGCATGTTTTATCCCCATAGAAATAAAGTAATTACAAAACACAACCGCCAGCACTGACAGATAAGATCCATTAACAAAACATACTGGTCATTCATTATTCAGTTACTGCAGAGACTACACAGCATGAGCCAGTGGATGCAGCAGATTGGTCTGAATATATATGTGCATGATTGATTTAACTTATTTATATGTTGATGAACTTGTGCTATAAAATACATTTTTTATTTTTTTTTAATTAACTATATGTTTGTATTATGATCTCAATGATCAATAAACTAACAATCTAACTAGTAGTTTGCTCGCTTTAGTATTAACAGCCATAGTGTTTGATTATTGTTATTTGGTTATTTCATCTACAATTGTTCAATTAAATCAGAAAACTTCCCAGAATTGTCCTGACCTTGCAGAGGCTTCATGTGTAATTCAGAAACTGTTTCACTATAATGAGCTGATGTGCTTGGTGTCATTTTTCAAAAATTTTCAAGAAAAATTTGGCACAATTAGAATATTATTGTAACTAATGCCTAGTCCCTTGATTTGTTTTTCATTTTTTTAAGCAATTTCAGCATTGCCACAGATACATTTTATATTCCACCAAAATGCAAAATTTAGGTTCAAATAACCTTTAATACTTTTTTCAACAGTAGTTTACGTTAAGTCTTTTTAACAATGCACACTGTACTTAAAGTAGGATTTAAGTAGGGTTGGTTCATAGAAATATCTAATGAAAAGAATACGTACACGTACTGTATTTAAGTATGTTACATTTATTTCACATTCATTTAAATCCTTTTGTGGAAAATGATCTGTCAGGAAAAGTCCCATATTATTAAACGTAGGTGGTTATGTGAAATTCACATCTAGCTTCTTTTATTTTGATCAAACTCTGAGATGATTATGTCTCTACCTGGGTGCATGATATCGCAGTGTTGTAAAAGTTAGGAATTACTCACCGGGCTGGAGGTGAGCGAAGGGTCCGACTTTCCAAGATTCAGCGAACGCATGCGGACCAGGTTGGAGTTCTCAGATGACGGCTGCCATGCTGTCTGGGCCTGCTGGAGGTTGGTGGGCAGCAGGAGGTACTTTCCTGCAGAAAAACAGTAAAAACACAAAACAGTGTTAAAAAAAAAATAAAAGCACTGGTTTGACTAGCAATGTGTTTCAGTAATGTTTTTAGACTTTTAATGGACTTTTTTTCAGTTTACTTAATGGAAATACATTTTCAAGGTGAAATTTGAGGCGAAATGATTCATTCTTTTGATACAAACTTGAAAGATTACGGGATGTGCAATGGACGAACAGTCGGGGCACGTACCACATGGCACAAGTTGCTCATTCGACTACCAGCTGGGGAGCATTTGCTGCATGTCATTACATACTTTGAAATAAAGACATACACATAAAGACATCTTTTCTTTAAACAATAATCATGACATGACTTCAAAGATTTCTCCTTGCTGCCTGTTGAAGGTAGTGGAGAGTCACCATGAAACGCCAAATTGTGTAAAAGTAGTTCGAACAAGCTCCATCTAAACCACCTGAATCAGTTTTACCGATCAAACGATGAGGTACACAATAATATATCAGTCACTTTTCAGCATTGTAAGTATTTTAACTTGTAATACATGAACCCTCTCAATGTCAAAACCTGGTGGCAGGTTTGAAAGGCATGTTATCTTTAAAAGAATAATAATACTAAATTACACAAATTATCAGCAAGAAACTGTACAAACAGAAAGGATCACTAGAATTTCAAACATTTACCTGTAATGCATTGCTTCATTAGGAAAACTCTAAGTTTAAAAACGTGATATTTTATCAAATTCCCTTTATTCTACATGCCTTGTCTAAAAATGTAGGAAAAATAAACCATTGACTGAATCAGTCAAAGAATCCTGCACTCTTCAGTGCGACTGGGAAGCCACCAGTGACTCACTTGCAACCAGTCACATGAGAAAAACTGAGTTTGAGAAAAGACGAGTTTTTGGCTGAACTGGGCTGAACTGCAGGCTGTGTTTCCACAGAGCAGAGAGGAGACAAGTGTGGAAACAAATTAAAAAATCCAAACAGTTCAATGTAGATAGCATGTAGAGCCACCGCTCTTTCCCCTCGATTTGTTAGCACTATTAGCTACTTGGAAAAATGCTGTACATTCCAGGGTTTTTCAATTTTTGTCAAATAAATAATCGACAAACAACTAGATTTTGATTGTTTTTTCCCCCCCCATTTTTAATTGTTAGGGTTACAAAAAACATATTTGAGTTCTCTCTACTTCTACTATGGTTGTGTTTTTTCAGTAGAAAAATGAGCCCACAGACAGTAAACCGTGACCAGAGCAGAGAACGCCAAGAAACTGGTTTGGGTTCAGACGGTTAAGTACATACTACATGCATACATAGTACTTATGTAATTTGACGTAGGTAGGAGTTTGACAGCAGTCCTTTCATATACTAAACATATATATATTTTTACATTCATGTGATGGTACTTTTATGTAAGTTGTTAACAAGCTTTGAAGCACAACTGTGAATTCAAACTACTGAGTGTCATAACAGCCTCTCAGTCAGCAAACACAGGGAGCCAGTGTTGAGACAGTTGAGGTCAATTGACATACCAGTAACATGAGAAAATCCAAGCTGTCTGCTCTCGTTAGGAGTGTTAAGTTGAAGCTCCTCACACTGTGCAGCCAGGCAGGATGTCAAAGGGTTAAACTGGGCCAGAAGGGGGGAAAAGCCCATTAAGAGATCACTGACAATCCTGACGTTACATAACCACAGCAGCACACTCTGCTGTAAGGAAGCACACGGGTGCACCTACAGGTTTTAATAACAACAGGAGATTTATATAAGAATATTTAATGCAAAAATCCACTTCTGTCTCCCAGAGCTGGCAGCTAGATGGCACTAACCGCTGCTTCTACTATTCATCACCTTTTATCTGCCCTTTAATATCTGTAAACCTCAACACACAAAGGCAGAGAAAAGATTAAAACATAAACAGCCTCTGTATCTGAATTTTACTGTCCCGCTTGCTGTCCATGAATTGAAAAATTATCTGTAAACATCGTTTTTCATCTACATGATGTGTATGTTTCTGTCACCTGTATCAGTAAACACACCAGGACAAACTGTGGAGGGTTCACTGTTCTGTCATTGAGAAGGAAGGAAAGATAAGGAGGCTGTGCTCAAAACAGAAAAAGGATATCTCAAGTTCATGTGGTCTGAAGCATTTACCTCCTTTTATCAGATATGTGGAGCCTTGATAAGCTGCAGAAGGCAGCTTTATAAATTCACTGACCTGCCAACAGAAACTCAACTGTGCAAAGACAAATTTCAAACATCATGCTGTTTCAGACTCATGTTAGTCTATCATCAATGCATTTTGCTGACAGTGGATGATTTAAAAAGGATGGTGGTGACAAAGCCAGTCTACTTAACCTATACAGTATTTTACATGGGCCCTTTCACTGCGCCAGTATGTTCTAGCTTCGATGTAAACGGTTACTTTGGGTGTTTCGTTATGTAAAGTGTCCGTCCCATCAGTGTGACTTCCAGTTAACATGAAATCAACAACAAAAAACATTTAGAAGTTTTGTTCAGTTTAGAGTTGTTTCGATCGGCAATAACTGGTCAACTGATTGTTCGATATTAGTCGAATTACAATAACCATCCTATCCAGAATTGACCGTTGACTTTCAGGACATAAAATGTCATCACTTCATTATTTTATTCTCTTAGGCATTTGTCTGTAATTGTACCATATTTAGTATATTAATTCAGTTATGCGACAACCAAAGACAAATAAGTTCATCTCAGAGTCAAAGTAAATGTTTGTGGTAAATTCCCTTCATGCATTTCTATTATATTGTTCCTGGAAAAGACATGAGTCACAGTAGTCTTGACCTTTGATAACCAAAATCAGTTCATCCTGAGTCCAAGTGCCTCCCTGCCCACTTCCACTCAGTCTGCTTGTTGTTGAACGGAGCGTTCGCCACATTAAGTGTCATTCCAGACCAACTAACAGGGGAAGTGGCTCATAAAACCCTCCGACAGCAAGTCTGCATCGATGCCGACTTACTTAAAATAATGGAATGCCGTAATTACACTATTTTGTAATGTAATGGAAAACACTCAATGAAATGTACGACTGTGTGTAAGTTACTTGTTCATATATATTTATAAAAATCCAACAGCTTAACAGAATCAAACCAGAAAATGGCCCAAAATGCTCCCCCAACAGTAACAATTAAACACTTAATAGCTGCAGCAGTTTTCATATGTAATTTTAAAAAAAAACCTGTTATGAATTTAGCAATTATCCATAAAACATACTTTGTTCTACAACATTGTCAAAGTGTCTGAAAACACGTAACAATTGAAGCCTGTTTGTATTGATACAAGTATTGATTGCAATAAGGCAATACGCTTTGCATTAAAAGCATTTTATCTGATGTGCAATTAAAAAACATTATTCCTCCTAAACAATTATCAAATGTCCATTTATTTTAAAGACTAACTGATCAAATAAGTATTTCTATTTCATTTACCATCAAATATCTGCACATTAAATTACTGTTGAACATTTTCAAAGCATTGCATTGTGCTTCAGATCTCTGAATGTCTTTTCCTGCCATTTACCAGCTTCCCTGTAGATCTCACTGTGAAGGTCAATCTGCTGACTTCATACTTTCCTTACAGTAGATACAGCGTCACGTTGAGTTTTGATGTTGTTAAACAATAAAGATACTGAGCCTCACATCACCGTTATCTTATCTGGCGATTTTTATCTGAATTAAAACGCTCTGTTTATTTGTCTTGTGTTCTTTCTCACAACTTCTTTCTTGCACGTGTACATCACAGAAATGCAATAACATCTCATGAAAAAGTTATCTGAGCTACTGTTTTGTAGTTTCAGTTTTCATTTCCACTGCAGACAAATGATGATAATTAGTTTTGGGCCTAAGCCAGACAACCTCAACGTGATAAATAATTCTATTTGCACATTTCTGCCTGCTCTGCTGCAGCTATCCTCAAAGTTGCACTGTGATCACTGCAGTGAAACCAAGAGAAGTGAAGGGAGACCAAACAGGATGTGGAGGGAAAACTGAGGTCCTTCCTTCCTTACCGGCAAACGTTTTCATCACTAGAGCCCATCACATCCCAGCATAAAGGAAATCTTTCGTCACACATTAGTCAACACTTTTAGAAAGGGGGGCATCAGGAGACATGGGCAGGTTTTACATTTAGCACAGGTATTTGCAAGGTCAGTTCCCAACTTTCAGCAGATGTTACCCTGTTGCAAGCTCCCCTCTCTTACACAAATGATGAAATGAAAGGTTGTAATTTTAAAAAAATCTCCACACACACTGTGCAACTGTTTAGTGGGACATTCTGTTGAAGCATCTGCACCTGACGCATTTTTTGGCTGTTAATTGTTCCTGTCACATTTCTCACTGCAATATAAAGCCCTGCACCTCTATGGAAACAACACAACCATGACCCGAAGAAGACAGAACTCACAAATGTCTTCTAGTGCAGCATAGCAAAGTTATAATGCCACAATTTAAAAATAATAATGTCGTTTTTTTTGTTGTTTTTTTTTTTTTTTTTTTTTTTTTAATAAAGCAAAAGCAGAAATTCTTATGTTTTTCAAAAAAGTCCTAAGAGTAGAATGAACATGTCCCACAGTTGTTACCAACACTGGGGAAGAATGGCAGCTCAATATGCCAGAGACATTATAATACTTAACTCCTATCAGCTCTGTGTAAACACAGCCTGCCGTTCAGCCGAGTTCAGCCATAAAGTCCCTGAATTTTTAACTGCATGTATCTTGGTCACAACTGAGTCACTAATGGCTTCTGGGTTGTGCTGAGGATTGTAATTTTTTGTATTGATTGTAATTTTAGCAGAATTTTTAAAGGAGACACGTAAATGAAAATGATTTTTAAGAAATATCACAATTTCAAGCTTAGACTTTGTTCATCTTCCAAACGATGGCAAAAGTTATACATGACAAGTTCAAAGACTGTTGGAAAGTTGAAAAAAAGGTCATTTATAAAATGTTTTTGCAGCTTCTGGCTGAGAAACTATGTAATTTTGGTTAGTTAAAAAAAAAAAAAAGACTTAAATGCATAAATGTAAAGCTCTATCTTTCAAAGAAGGTAGTGTTTACTTTTATGTTGTCACACAATTATCCTATTACAGAGAGAGAAACACTCCTCATTCCTCAGGGGATATGAAACAGAAGCGCTCTTGTATTAAGTTTATTTAAAGGAAGTTTATTGTTGTAACATAAAGATTTGACTATATTGGCCTGCGTCATCTGGATTTTTCCTGAGGACCACAATTTGAAAGGAACAGAGCTTTATGTCCTAACCACAGAATATTAGGTCTGGAGTTATACTGCACTTTTCTGGTGCATGAGCAAGTTTATTTATAGAGCACCTAATCATACAGAGAGGTCATTCAAAGTGCTTCAGCTCCGAAGGTGTTTAAAGACATTGAAAAAACATGTAAAAGATAAAATAAAAATGCAGAAGAATAAAATGTTTAGTTTTCGAATTTTAAGTTTTATATTTGAATAATGAATCTGTCATACACAACACTAGAGCTTATGTAAAGGTATCAGCAGAAGTTTGCACAAAGCACTAATGTGCTCGCTGTAAATAAAAACTAGCTACAGGCTTAGAACATATTCAGCAACTGGAAGAAACTCAATCTCTAAGAAACAAAGACATCGCACTCATATTGATTTAACGGCACAATCAATTCAGTCAGAGCTGACGTGCTTTAGGTTAATGCTTATTTATCCATCATGGTTTTATGTGGACCAGTTAGTAAAGGGCAGTGCATTCAGTCAAAGCTGCGCTTGGTGAAACCACAATCTTTCATTGACTGGAAAGGTCAACATTTTAATCAGTGAGGTGAAGTCCTCCATATCTCGCAAGGGAAAAACATAAGCTGTTCGAAGCCATGAAACAGACCATCAGTCTGAGGTCTTCCAATTTACTGAATGAAAGCAAACAAGGCCAGCAGGCACAAACAAAGCGCCGCATATCAGCAACTGTCCAGAGGGAGGAATGTATCTGTGCTCATGTGAGGCCGACTGAAACTTGTGCTGTTATATCTTAAAATCAGCAACGCTCTTCTCTTTCCCAATTTGTCCTGCCGATAGAAATTCATTCTTACTGGAAACTGGGTATAAACTGGATGTACTGTGTGATTTTTTTTAGAAATCCTATTCAACTGGATTTTACATTTCCAAGACGACAGCTCTCTGAATCTACACATTACAGCAACACGTCATGTTATAACACAGGAGCAAACACAAAACGCAGCACAGCAAAACCAAGTCAAATATAAGCTTGAGAGTGCAGCTCTGTGCAGGACGGTTTTCTGCATGCAGCTCCCGCCCGCTCCCACTGGATTTCTGACCATTCACCGCCCGCTCCCACAATGTGAGTCCACTCCCACCTACACCCACAGACATTCTGAGCAATCACGCCTGCACAATATAGAGAGATCACTGGTTTTGTGTCCTGCAGGGAAAATATGTTCTTTTAATGTGTAGTATGAATAAAGAGACATATTCTGCATTCAACAGAATTATAGTTATTGTAGTGCAGTAAGTACACGTTTCACATATATATCAATAGTATCCTGTTTAACCCTCTGAACTCCAAGCAGTTTAAGGGCGTTTTTCTTGCTCATGTCACATTTTCACTCACTGTGCGCTCATTTTTCACTACAGTTTTAAAAACCTGGGATCAATCAAGTGCCCACAGGTGGGACTACTTATGTTTTTGTTTCTATACTTGGCTTCTACCTACATCCTGCAGTTCAGCTGAAAAGTCTCTGAATCTTTTGTCGCATGGCTGTTGGCTGCATCTGAGTTAGTCAAAGTTTCAGAATCTGGTGGTTTACTTTTAACAAATGGCTTAAAGAAAACATAGGTTTGGTCAATTTTGCAGTGAAACTGAACGTTGGCTGAAGTGTCAGAAAGTTTAAAAAATCCCAGAATTTTTAAATCTTTCTTACACAACAGATTGTGGCTTTGATAAATAAAAAAAGTATTTTTGGTCATTTCAAAGACAGCATGTTTTTTTAAACCTTCCAGCAGGTTTTATGGTTCAGAGCATTCATATGTGCTGAAAGAAAAGCTTTATCTTTGAGGACGAGCTTTTTTGACCTGGCAGATCAGAGCCGGTAAGTTGCCTCGACCCAGCGATGTCAGATTTGCACCCCTGAATCATAACACTGTGCGGTTGTCAAAACTAACAAAGTCAGACTCTTTTCAGTGTTTGTCAGTACCAACATAGAAATCTGACCTCATGTCAGACTTGCCTTGCTTTGCTTTTGTAACTGTAAAATCCTCTTCAATCTTTTTTTCAACTCTATTTGTTGACCCCATTCGTGTGATTAGCTCTGATTCTGCAGTTTATTTTTGGAACACCAAAAACCGACAAGTTAAAACCATCAGTTCATGCAGGAGTTCCGTTGGGTTCCGTCCGACTCACAGGATTCAAGTCAACCCAATGCAGTCCTCTACTTGTGAGCACATGTATTATTCTGTGTTTATGACTCAGCTTGAAAACCTAATGGAAATTTTCAACCACTCTTCACGCTTCAGTCATTCATGTATCGACCACAGTAAATAGCTGCAAGACTTTTTAAAAGAGCATAGAGGGGGCACCAACTAAAACCACTGGGCGATGCTGTACAGATAAACATCGACTACGCCGAGTGTTGCTGTGGGAGTTCACTGCTCTGAACTGCCTTGTGAAATTCTTTTCTTGGATCTTGTGAAAACTTTTTTTTTTTTTAAGTTTATCATCGTTCAAAACAGATCTGAATAAAAAGCACTTTAAGTTTGGGAAACATCTTAAGGTATTATGTATTGGGAGTTGCAACCAACGTGCGTGCTGAAACTCCCCAACTGTCAGAGTTAATTTTTTAAATCCTGATGGGTGCTCTGAAGTTTGTGACGTCACCCTTTTCCCCTGCTGTGCCCCACCCTTCTGCAAACCAGAGAGAGGAGCAAAGGCAGAACAGCATGAAAATACCCCACTGTTCATAGTGAGAAGCTGAAAATATCTTTTTCAGGGTCTTTTAATCCATAGCTGATATGTATAATCTTTAAATGACACTTTGACATTTCAAACATTTGGAGAGTGTCCAGTCTGGAGACATTTGGGTCACCTCTGTGCTGTCTGCAGATGGTGATGTAATCATTTTGGCTTCAGCAACTCACTTCTGATGCACTTTTAAATGGTTTCCTGCCAAGTGTGACACCGTCATTGTTGAATTCCTTTAACAAACCTCTCATTTCAGAGCCAACTTTAAGTGACAGATGGCCACTGTTTATCACTACTTGCTGCATCTGAAAACAGTCATACATTTAAAGTCAAGTTTTCACTTTAAAGCATTTCTTTGAGAACTAGTCTCTCCCAGCAAAGCCAGGTCACACTGAAAACTGTTCACAGCTGGATCTGTGGATAATCCTGATTAGCAGCTTTTGGAAATACATTTCTAAAGTCATTTTTCAATGCTCTTAAATCCATAAATGAAATTCCACTGGCCTGTACTGAGAAGTCCTTGAGATCTCAAAGTCATGAGTAAATAAAAGCAGAAATTTCTCCAGAGCTGGTAATCTCTGAATATAAGAGGTAAAACATGGTTGTGATTCATATGAAATGACACTTTAGACCTATTAAGGAACATTAATTCCCATTACGAAGCAGCCACGTGTATCTAAAATGATAGATGGTGATAGGTTTGTGGGCATTAATGTGATAACGATTAACATAAATTGTTCCTCTCCCTCTGGGGTCGACCGCTACAAATACATTTTCAAGCTGTGGGAGGCAGTGAAAATAACGTGTGAAGAAGAGTGAGCTTCAGGAGGGAGGGGAACATGATGAAGTGATTTCATGGTTGTTTATTCAGCATTTGTTTTCTTAATGTCTTAGTGTCTGTCTTACATAGAGGCAGATTAGCAACAGTAAAGAGAAACCGGGCTGCATAGAAATACACAAGTGGTTTCATAAACACTGTGTCATACATTTTGTCATGTCTGTGCCAAGACTCTGAGTCATAATTTCATGGGAAATTAGGACACATGGACCAAGAAAAAAGGCAGCTGTTAAACTAACAACTTTTCAAACCTCCCACTAAACAAATACATGCTGTTGTGTGGTAGGAGTTTTGTCAATCTGGCTTTTAACCAGACTTGTATCAGCCTAAAATGAAAAACCATAAACAAAAAAAAAAAGAAATAAATGTACCTGTGAGGCCACCACCCAGGCTCCTTCTGCGAACATGTTTTCCATCCTCGCTGAGGTGTCGTTTAAGTTTGAGAGCAGGACTTAATCCATGAGTCAGCTCAGGGTTGCTGGACTTTCTGAGGTAAGTGGCTGGTGGGTAGAGGATGTTGTCCAACTAGGGAAAAAGGAAAAACATGGGTAAGATACACATTAAGAGTTGAAAGAAGCCACATTCCTCATATAAAACGTTTCTTCAAAAAGCATGTTATAGTATGTAGAGCCACTTTTTGTTTTTCCAGTGTTGTTAACGCTTGTGGACAAGGAAAAATGCTGTACATGCTATATAAGTTTAATCTGTTCACTGTTTCAGCTGTAGGCACATTCACTCACTTCTTTCTAGAAATTCAAACTATTATCATATATTGTCATATGTACGAGTTTTTAGACAAATGGATAACATCCATACTAAAAACATTTGTTTACAAGTGATCAGGAAAACTCACAAAGACATTTACAGGAGCTCATCTTGAAGGGGGCATGCACAGAAGCATGAGAAATATAAAGCTGCAAATTTAAAACATTCAGGCAACCCTTAGAGCAAAATTCCACTTCTCAAATGACCTAAGAAGGGGATTCCCAGGGCGTTCTCCAAATGATCTCAGCATAAGGAACAAAATGTAGCTGAATCTGAGTCAGTTCCACAGGCCAAGACTTTTGAGTGTGAATTAGACACAGGCTAGAGGACAGGTTAAGTAACAGGCCAGTACGAAGAGGGATTTTATTGTCACTGTCTGAGATGTAAAAACCACATTGGCTAATAATTCACATGGGATAAGTAAATAAAATCAAAATTAAAAGAAAACATACGGAACTGCCTAAATGAAGGACAATGATGGGTTAGAAATCCATTAGAAATGATTCACTGTACACCACAACACGCTATACCGGCCTATTGTATTCTAAGAAGATAATACCTTGCATAAAGCTCAGACCACATAACAAAGCTCAGTGTGAGGAAGAGGCCCTCCCTGAGAATACAAAGATATACATGGCTGAGAGCAGTCTGTGGAAAGGAAATGCCCTCTGCCTCTCGGTGGGATGATTCATGATCCCAGCACTATTAAGTATAACTAAACCCAGACCTGTGTAGGGTGGCTTGACCTTACAATGAATGCAGACATCCAGAGGAAGAGTGAAATAGTACAGACTCAGAACAAAAAGTACAAGTCAAGGAAAGGACTGCATCAGTCAGTCCGTACACGAGCAACACTGTTACAGCATGGCTTTAATATTACAGGAGATGTGTATTTGTTTGGCTTTTAAAGATTTAATGAAGGATAAGTGTCACTAATTGTATCTTTAATTTTAGAATAGCTGTTTTATCTGGTAAATAAAAAAGAAAAAAAATTGCAGATGCATTTTAACTTTCTTTTTATTGTCAAAAAATGTCATTTAAATAAAAATTGTAATGTCATGGCTATCTATGATTACAGATCATTATTTACAGCATACATGTAAATTCAGCCTGTTTTGATGATTTTATTGACATTTTACGCATTAAAAATACAAAAAAAAAAAACATTCAGATCTATAAAATAAAAATTATAAATGTAAAAACACAGATGTGTTGTTTTTTTTACAGTGAATAACGAGCATCACTCAAATGGTCAACTGATGCCTTTCAGTTCAATCATAAGCACAAACAAATACTGCAGTAACATCTCATGACCCTGATATGCCAGAGCTCTACAACAGCGATGTTCAATGTCTGAAACTTACTCTACATTCATGCCCAGGGCAGATCACTGTGCACATCTGCAACAGCGAGCCGCTAGCAGCACAGTGGAACATGCATTACTTCTCATCCCCATCTAAACACACATCAACTGTATTTACACTGTATGTGTACACTGAGGCGGTACATACAGTCCAGTTCATGGTCACATTGTATGTGGAACGGAGGGTTTAAATGCAACACATATATTAACGAAATACATTTGTTCTGTTATATAATCGCATGCTGTGCTCAAGGTACAAGAAAACAGAAAACTAACAAAGACTTTCCATCTGTGTAGATGTGCTCCAATATTGTCAGAAACCATGAGGGCACCAAAAAAACTTTTCAGTGAGAAGGAAGTGAAAAGGCCATTTTTAAATCGGTTGCTTCCTCTGTAGTAGACTTTTTTTAAAATACAGACAGCATTGCAAGATTCTCGTACAGCATAGAAAACTGGACACCATTGTAAGCTGTGCTGTTAGTCCCTGACATTGACCCTTATACATATTCACTACATGTCTACTGAAATGTTATATTTTTCCCTTTGTATGTGAAAAACAACAACAAACAGAAGCTCGACTAGAATAGGTTTACATGCTTTCATGTTCAAAAACACAGAATTTTTAAGCGCCTCCAGTTATCTTCTGTCTGAAACACTCTGTTATAGGTCTTCTCTCTTTAAGGCCGGCAGCCTAAAAAGCCCAGTCTGCTCTGACTGCAAGGCAGGGCCTAACCAGCCAAAAGGCAGCTGTTATGCAAATAGATTGATAGATAGAAGTTTATTGTAAATGTGTTACACGGTGACACTGATAAGGAATTGAGGAAAAGTCTGGTCTTCACACGAGACATTTCAGGCAGGTAAGGAGCAGTTGTTTCTGTGGGAGAGAATCAGGCCTGTTTACAAGTAGCAAAAACAGTGATATTTCAATGCGTTTGGGCCTTTGGTTTACACGTAAACTAAGCTACAAGTCACAGAAAACGATCATATCTGAAAACTCCAGCCACAGCGGAGATTTGGAAAAACTCCGTCTTCACGTTTGCATGTAGACAGGAGGAGACGGAGTTGGACATCACAGTATGCAACAAAAGCGTCATCAGTGTCATATGTGTGCGACCATGTTTACAGTTTGGCTACTGTCATAGAAATGGACGCTGTTAAAGCAGTGCCTGTTTCTATGTTTATGCAAATGCTTTTGGCCTGTTTGCATTTTAACACCACATTTAGGAGTAGGTACACTTCTCTGTCAGTCCAAACAAACCACCGTCCCACCATTATCGTTGAATTAACAGGAAGTAATTTGTGCCATTCGTTGTTGTGTTTTTTCCAGGATTCTGATTGGCTGGCATGGCTTAATGCTTCCCGTTAAACTGCCCCCTACAGGTTTGGCATGCTCATAGCAGCTCTTAACGGCGTGTTGATGCGGGTTTGTGTAAACAAAGATTTTTTTGAAAACAATCTGGTGTGAACAACGTTATTTTTAAAAACGTAGATCCATTTTTGTAAATACTCAGTTATGTGTAAAAATGGCCTCAGTCTCTTTGGCGTACGCAGTGGGCTTTTCAAGTTTGGAGACTTTTTACATAGATAAAAAAGCAGCTATAGAACTCACTGAAGGAAAGTGAAAATCCCTCCTGAACTAAAAAACATAACAAATAAAACACAAAACGACAATAATCACGACCTATATCAGGTCATGATGGGATGTACTTAGTCATCACCATAACATTCCTACTTGCAAAAACCCCACTCTGACTATGAGATTGAATTCATCGTGTAACAGCAATGCACTCTTTCTTGAATGCTGCACTGTATCTAGTTAAGCCCAATAAAAACAAACACCACCATACACCCACCACCTAATATCCAGCCAGTAAACACTGCTCAGGCAGAGATGAAGAGCTGTGATATCTTTTATTACAGATTCTCAGCTTGAATCTGAGTCTTCAGAAAAGAAACTTTAACTCCATAAATGTCTGCACTACATCGCAAAACATATGAACATTTAGGAATCATGTCGCTGCCTTGGCTGCCTCAGTGTTTATCTACAGGTGTAACTACATAACCATTTAATCCTCTGCGGTGCAAATGCTTTCATGTGATCTGTTTGCTGAAACCATTGGTTTCCTGTTATCCAAAGAGTGAGAGCAGACATTCAGTCATATGTAGGGCACAGGATTTGGTTGCACCTGGTTGGGTTATAAAACCTTTGTTAGGTTCTTAGAAAGTTCAAGCTATATCATACGAAAAACAAAAGAAATGCCTTAAGTGATGTGCAAATCATTTGCTAAGAAACCATCTGCTTCTCAATGGGAAGCACCGTGCAATCAAAAGCAATCAGCCCAAGCAAACAGGAACTATTAGTGTATACTGTGCAGAGTTTTTAGTTTTTTTAACATCTGGTGATTGCAAGTGGTTTTTTAGTGAATATCACAATGAGATACAACTATTTTAAGATTATATTTGGATAATTTCGCAGAAGAAACATCACATCACAGATGAGCAATTCAAGGACCGCCAGAAAGTTGAAAATTTGCCATTTTTTCTGTTTTTACAGTTTCTAGCTCTAATAAAAGCTGTAATTTTGGTAATTTATTCAAAGTTAACATGCCACTGAAACCAGTCAGCAGGAGTTGGGTTTTATTGATTTAAAATATTTGCTTTGTTTCAATTGATTTGAAGTTTGACTAACGCTCTTTTGCTTACATCATCTTCTTGAGAATTGTCTCCATTCACCACAATAGTGACGTTTCTAATTTTGTGAGAATTTTGTTCAAATTTAAGACACATTTGGATGGAAACCTGACAATCGAACTTAGCCAGCTGGCTCAGTTAGTTGTGTAACATTCCCACCCAGCAGTTTGTGTGTGGAAATACTTAATTAAACCTAATCTTTGTCGGAGCTCGGTTGTGCGATGCAACCGATGCTAATGTGTCAATCTCCAGTATTGTGTAAAACTCACGCGATGAGTAAGCAAAGCTCGACCTTCCAAACAGCTGGTGCAATGGTGTCCAGGTGTTTAAAGGCAAATATATTCAAGATTAATCACAAATGAAACAAGGAATAGACAGACAGTTATGTAATTTTAAAGCAAACAGATGATAACCAAACATCGTCTCTAAGCAGCTTAGAGTTCTGCTGTGAAACAATCAGCGGTGAACTCCTGCAGCACTTAGTCACATTATGAAGAGCCACAAGTATCTGAAAAGGTCAGGATGACTTTAATGTGATGATAAGTGGTGCATGTGCGATGACTTCATGGAAGCCCCTCACTCTAATGCATGACCATATGACTGCAGTGTTTCAACTTTCTACATCTAAAAGGAAGTCATTTTGTAGAAGTAGTATGTTTCTCAACACTTCTTAGCTTCCGGTGCTTTTCATCATCCTCTTTCCTTCAGGGCTGTTTTTTCTTTTTCCAATTAAAGTCTTTTGAATTTGAATTACGGCACACTTGTAGCAATGACATAAGGCAAAGAAGCAATGTAATGTTTCTCCTTTGTTGGTTTGTTTATTTTACAGGCAGATAAAACCATATAACCATCACCAGCAGATTACCTTAAAGTCATAAAAGAAGGTATGATTATCTACGCTGTGTTTTATTATCTGTGCACTGGGTCAAAGTCTAAAGTTGAGAGGCAATATATTTGAGTCTGACAGCTGCTTTTATAGCTTCACTATGCAAACGTAAAGAAAAACAGGGCTATATGAGGAGAAGCCTATTTGAGGAGAAGAATATTCCTACTGTCTGCTTAGACTGCAGCATATTGTACAATCTGACAATTTCAAACCCAACACACAGCAAGAAAAGCTTAACTATATGACTTGTACTTCTCT
The DNA here is from genome assembly GCF_000690725.1 of Stegastes partitus. NCBI lineage: Eukaryota > Metazoa > Chordata > Actinopteri > Pomacentridae > Stegastes > Stegastes partitus. The sequence continues at coordinate 44,757 of NW_007577797.1, forward strand.
CAACCTTTTGCCTTCATGTTCCTGATGCACCATAACAGAAAACTGAGCCAGTGAAAACTGTGGAGGGCTGCCAATGCCGGCCAGAGTTTCATCTGAGTTTTTGTTCGGCTGAGCTTGGACATAATTATCGGCCAATCATGCCAATCATGACTCATCTGGGTAATCAGTAAACCCAGATTTGCATTCCAAGCATATCTGAATTTAAGCAACTGACAGTAAGCTCTCTTATTAACGTATGTTAGTGAAATATCTCTCTTTCCAAAACATCTGCATTGATTTTAAGAGTGGGTGTCAGCCTTTTAAATGCCTATTCGATTACACAGAAAGCACAGCAGTCGGTTTAGTTTGTGTGTGCACAGCAAGTAGCACGCAGGCTTCAGTTTTGGCAGCAGCCGGTGCCCTTTCACCCACCATTCCTCTGTACCTGCAGCAGAGAGCCACACAGAGCGCCGAGAGCAAGATCAAACCTGACCTGCCCCTCCTTCCTCCATCCTCTTTTCCACCCTCAGCCTCACACACAGTGGACAGTACCAACAACCCTTTGTTGCCAAAGCAGACAGCAAACAGCTGAAACAAAGGAGGTGGGCTGCACAACACACAAAGACAGTTGTGTTTACCAACTGAAAAATGAGGTAATCTTAACCTGCATGCACGGAGACTTTATTTCTACTGTATATTAGCATGTTTTCATATATCTGCTGTCATATCCTCGTTTCTATTTAAAATACTGACTAACATTTACAAAACAACCTTGTAGCTTTGGTGGAACAAGACATTGCACGATGCAGCATTCTGATGCCCCTATGAGCTACAGCACCACGTTAACCACAGCATCCGTTTAACTCAAAACCAACACCATCCCTCTCTTTTAATATTTCCTGTCAGTCAAAAGCACATGAAAATATTATGTCACACAAATCACTAACAGATGCATTAATTGTAAAGTTGTAAACACTGCACACTGGCATTTTCAAATTAAATGGTGAACTTCATAGTAAACTGATCTACTCACACATGGTGCACTTGCAGACCAGCGGGAGAATTCATTTAGACTTTGTTTTCTGACCACCTGGTGAATTTAAGCCCATTATTTACTTTCTTTTAGCTCTGTTTGTTGGTCCGTATCAACTCCTGGAGGACATATCAGGCTCTATAGCTGCTAAATGCTCCACTATGTTCACCAGCTAGTCCCTAACTGAGTCGGTCTGCAGTTCTGAGCTGAGCCAGGAGGGTACAGAGTATTGTCAGGGCTTAAGAGTTCAACGAAAAAGCAAAGCTGTGGGTTGTACAGCTAAACAATGAGTGGAAACTTGCTATAAAACTCTGATCATTTTTTACATTGTCAACATACAGTCATTGTAATAATTTTGATTATAGCCACATTAATAATCAATGCCTTGTAGAGCTGCTGCGATTGGTTTGGGAAATTATTTTTGAATTTTTATCAAAAGTCTTTAATTCATAGTAACAAATGAGTCATTTTTGGCTAAAAATCACTGGTCTGCAGTAGTCAGCGCTGCACTTTGAGATAATTGCTGTGGCAGAGTCCAACTCAGTTCAGTCTAATAGCTTCCAAAGACCAAAGACTTCAACAGCATAGAAGTAATGATCGCAGAAGAAAAAGATGATTTGTAAACTGTTCAGAGTTTCAATTGCTGACAACAGCAGCGCAACATAATGCACAAATACTTCACATCCATTTGCTTCTCTCTTGCTCCCTGTGCTCACATATACTGTGTTTTAATACACCTAAATTCCTAATAAAGCTTTTCGCATTTACATATGTTTCTGTTGCTATTGTCAGACAATGAAATGATTATGAAGTAGTGACTGAAACATGGCTCATGAAGACGACATGTTAACCAGCAGTTACTTCCAAGCAGCTGCTCTGCACCGTTAAAGTTCTGATTCTAAACCAAGATGTCGTCTGACAAACTAATCCTACACATGAGTTAAAGCTAATGGCTGTGCTGTGAATTGCTTTTTCACATTCTTATGTGGTTTTACAAAAACTTTGATTTCTTTTGATGTTGCGTTACGAACATATAGTAAGCACTCTTTTTTAATACATTTTTATCATGTTAGAGTTTTCAGTTCAATGCAACGGTTTTGCCCTATTATGTAAACCTCTGCTTGCATTTCATACTCTGCTGCATTATACATTGACATACAATTTGTCAGCTTAAGTGAAGTAGTGGAAAAAGAATCATTGAGATTATTCTGCAAAATAGTTGAAAGATTAATTGACAGAAGAACAGTAATGAGTGGTCGCCCTACCACCTTGACATAAGCTTAGCTGCCCAGTGAGCCACCAAATGCTTCAAAGACAACAAAAGGCTGTTAAAAATCAGTGGAAAAAAGGGAAAGGTTAAAAGCCAAGGACAGAAAAAAATTAATTAAGTCACGAAATGTGTAAACAAACAGTCAGGAATCCCCATGCAACCAGTGAGGAGATAGAACAGTTCCAGCATACAGTACATATGGCTGACAGAGCAGAAAGCAGAGCAAACACTGAGTAGAGCTTCTTCGCCTGGTGTCGACCTTTACCAGCCGAGAGTACAAAGAAGGTGAAGGAGACACTCAGCTACAAAGAGAGACACTTTTTCTATACACAAACACACACAGCTACCCAAACAAACGGACAGAGTGGCAGGAAAAGGTGCATATACTGCACGGACAAACGCAAGGATGTCAGAACAAGGCTGTACACAGGAACACTGTCCCTGAGGTTGAGTAATAAATACCCCAACAGTCCAGGCCAAGGAAAGCTCTGTGGTCTTCACGTGCTTGTATGTGGTCTGCTGCGAGACCACAAGGCTTAGCTACAAAAACAAGGCAAAGCAAATAAGCACCACTTTGAGTGTTTTTCCTGCTACTCTTCTCAACAGCTCATTAGACGTTTTCTAGCACGTTTCTGCATTACAAAGGTGTCGTGGGTTCAGTCATGTTTTCCACATTAAGAATTATCTAGAGCAGTTGTACAAAGAGAGGATTGGCAAACATATTCACACCACAGGATATTACTTCCCTTTGAAGGCTTTGTGGTGAAGTGTTGTTTATCATTTCACTGAGATGGATGAAAGGAACCTTTTAAAAGTGGGAACAAATTGTTATTGGTGTCCTCCATTGGTTGCTAAGACACAACGAGTGCACCTTTACAGTAAAGCAGGAAAAGAGACCCCATACATCAGGAGGCATTACACCGTACCACTTTCCAGTCATCGCCATCCTTTGTTTCGCTCATCGCTCTGCCTGCTATTGTTTATCCATCATATCCTTTTCTAGGCAGCAGCTGAGAACAAAGTACATCACTAATGATCAAATCTAATGCTGCAGTTAAACACACATTTAGCGGAGCACTGCTGCTGGGGAACAGCTTGAAGAAGAATTTCCTTTTCCATCAGTTAGTGTTGGTTTTATTGAGAAATATAATTTTGCAGAAACTATGTGTTCATTTTTTACTGCAATATAAAGTCTTGCACCTCTGTGGAACTGGCACAACCATGACTAGAAGTAGAGTGAACAGAATATCTGTTGTACATTGCAGCAAAGATATAATGCCATAAAGCTTAAAAAAATTATTATTATTATTATTTTACAAAAATTTTATATGTATGCCGTTTTTTCCAAGTGTCCACATGGATTACCAATACGGAAAATATGGTGGCTTTAAATACTGTAAGATAAGTAACTACTTATTTTTTAATTTGTTTCCATACTTGTCTACTATCTGCTTTGTGTAAACACTGCCTGCAGTTCAGTCCAGCTGAACACCTTGAATTTTTGTCACACGACTGTTGATCACAGATGAGTCACCAGATGGCTTCATGAATGCAACAAGCAGTGCAGAACTTTTAGTGTTTTAACAGATTACGGCGAGTGCAAACCGTTGATTTTTTGCAAATTTTTGTATAGAATAGAATAGAACTTTATTGATATGGGACAGTGATTGGGATGAAATATCACGTTAGGATTGGATTTGTTCAGGCTGCCTGATAAAACACCACATCACTGATGAGTGAGACCATCTACAAGTTGAAAATCCAACTATTTTTTCTGTTTTTACAACTGGTAGTTCTAATGAACGGTGTCATTTGGAGGATTTTTTTTTTTAGAGTTTACATGGCTTTCAGATGCAGTGACGGGTAATGGGGCACAGACGGTTAAAAGCACTTCTCTGTATTTCCGACAAAAGTAATGAGTCTCACAATAAATTTTAATTATGCTCCAGTCTACAATAACATTATCTTGTGAAGCCTTTGTCCTTACAAAGTTGTTTCTTTAGATTTGTAGCAGTGCCCATTAATAATGATTCATGCAAATCCTTTTAATTAGTTACTGTGAAATTACAATAAGCTTGCAGAAGATTAAAGGACCTGGTGTTACTTTATGGTTCACAGAAGAGAATCTCTGTCTAAATAGCTGGCCTCGCCACCACTGATGAATTTGACACAAACTATTTTGAAATCCATCATTTTGTGCGACACAATAGTCTGTCCAAAGCAGTTTTTGTACTAAGTTTTATTTGGTGAAACGAAGAGAGAGTGAGAGAAAGATTCTGATCACAACTCTCTGAGTGCATCAAAAGGGAAAAATACAAAATGTGCCAAGAACAAGAAAACGCAACTAAATTTGAAAAAAATCCATTCAGGCCAATGGAGACAAAAGCAGGTCTCTCATTTTGAGCTGGCGATCATCAGAATGACAGCTGTTAGACACGAGTTACATGGACTGTTTGGAGGCTCTATCTCTGCTGTTTTGGCTTCACTTATGGAGAGCTGTCCTGCAGCTGCAAACACAATATGCAGCAGCAGTAAATGCAAAAATTTCCTGGATTTTGTGACTTTATTCCAGAGTAGAAGAATGATATGCAGCAGAGAGAAACCAAAAGTCTGAAGCAAAAGGTAAAGAACTAGTATTTTCAATTTAGAGGAAGTGATGCTAAGAAAGAACGAGTTATATACAAAGAGAGCACAAAACCTAAAGTCTGTGCTGCAGCACAATTAATTTGTCCAGCCACCGAAAAACACAACAAACTGCAGTCCAATGAACGCATGAGGGCCAAACAAAAAGAACAATGTCGCTAATGTTGCCGTACTGAACCCACATCCTTGTCTGGCATTAACTCAGATAACAGCGATGTAGTAGAGTGACTCCCCATATTGCACAATGTGAAAGTGAAAGCAGCTCTGCTGATATAGTTTAGTGTACCTTTAGTTAGGTACAATTGTTTATAATATTTTGATCCAGGAGATGCATTACTAAGTAGGAACAGTCTTAATTGAATGTGAAAGTGCAATAAAGATATTCTGTCCCTTAAATCAATCGTGATAAATAATCATTGATATTGATCAAAATAATTGTGATGATCATTTTATCTACAATCATGCAGCACCCGCTACACACACCCACTGCTTAGCCAAACATCCTGTTTTCAGATGTGTTATCACTTTTGAAATCACAAAAAAAAAAAGTCTTAAAGGTCAGAACTAAACAACGTGTCTTACAAATGTAACAGTATCTCAGTAATGAGTTTGGCTGTGGTTGTATGATGTAAACATCTCAAATCCAATAAGGAGCGGGACAGAACTACCCACCTAAACTCACAGAGCTGCCAAGACTCACTTTCACAGTAGAGAAATACTACACAGAAGACGTGACGAGTTAACATTTGCAGCTTACCCAAGAGAAAATAAGACAGCGGTAAATCTATTCCTTACACTTCACATTGTGTCTCTTTGCTTTTGGAAAAGCAAAGCAAATGACTATCCTGTAACTCTTGACATGCTGCTCCTACTACACCCCCAAGCTCCTGAAGCGAGTTTTGGATGATAAAGGACAAACACAGCTTGGGGGAACTGTTTAGTACATTGAAGAAACGTATAAGAGCAGGATTGCTGTTGTTGTTTATGCAAACAGAAAACCACGACCTCTTTTCCTCTCCTGTTTTCAGTAGCCTACACGACTCCTGGAAAAAACACATGCTCTAATTATATAATTCAGTGTTCATGCAATGCGTACATGTGAACTTTACTCTTGAACATGTACATCTGCCTTTTTTCTCAGGGTCAACTGCAGTAGAGCCAACTCTGCTCTGGTCGACCTTGTCACCCAACATCTGTCATATTCAACTCTCCCCGAATTCCAGTCCTGCCCGACTCTTTCTTCCCTTCTCTGCACTGAGGATCTTTGTGTTTACTTTTGAGATTAACAGCTCTGTAAAGTCTTGCAGCTAAAATCTAAATAACCGTGTGATAGACACTCTTCACATTTCAGTCACCCGACGAACACTACAGTGACACTCTGTCCCTTCATTAGCTAAAAAAAGCTAGAGTATTTGAACTTTGTATGCGCTCACATGGGAATTCAGTTTCCTGTGTTGACAAGATCTAAAGTTAGAAAGCTGCAGCAGTCCATTCCTTCTCCCATTTCATACAATCATAAATGTTAAGATTTATTACCGTCAGAACTGTGAACGGTAAACTGTATTAAACCCATGCATTACTTCTTCCACCAAGGAAGTCATGCTGTCCTGCAGAGTTCCTCAGAAACTCACTGTATGCATTCCATAAAATCTGGTGTACCGAGAAACTGATTATGTTTGATCATGATGTGCAACTGGGATTTCCTCCACTAGAAGTTGAGTGACCAACAGAAATCCCTAAAGAGCTGCATGACAATAACTGTTCATATGCACACAATGTTCCGGTCTTTGCCCTTATTCTGAAATATTCCGATATTAAGCTGTTTCCCTATTATTTGTTTACATGCAATCACATGTGCTCACATTAGTATAAGTAACATGCTGAAAAAGTGAAACTGGGGCTGTCAGGACTAGCCAGCACAATCAATGATGCTGCCAGTGAAAATGCACAGAGGTTCACGTTAGTTAAGAAAGGCACGGAGTCAGGGCGTCACAAGGCCCTTTCTGTCCAATCATTCATTGCTTAAGTCCAGCCCACCCACTTAGCATGCTTTATAACTGAGGCAGCGTTCATTCATTCTGCTCGCTCCACACTCACCACATTGCTGCTACACCAGCCTCTGCAGATTGACAAATCTCCTCCTCCTCCCCAACCACCACAGTTCAATTTAATAACCATCTATTAAATAACCAATCATTCTCACCCAACTGGTTGAGGCAGATGGATGCCTTTCCTGAGCCTGGTTCTGCCAGAGGTGTTTTTTTCTTACCCCCTCCCTTTGAGGGGGGGGCTTTTTGGTTCTTTCTCACCGTTGCCAACCGCTTGCTCAAAGGCAACTTTGGACTGCTGGGTTCTCTGGTTAAATTTGTAAGGTCTTCATCTTACCATGTTAAGTGCTATGTGATGACATATGTTGTAAACAGCGCTATAAAAATAAAATTGAATTGAATTTCATTGAATAACCCTGGTTGTTTCCCATATCGTGGCAATGTCGGATGCAGATGGTTCATTATTGTACCCTGGAACTATGTAATCTGGATTCTGTAAAGTGAGGACCATTTAGTTGGTCTCCTTGTTCTTGTGTTTATACTGTATAGTGTATTTGAATATTGTACATTTAAGGCTCTGCCGGGGGGTTGTGATCTCAGGGACTGTCTGTGTCATGCTTGCTCAGATTGTTCCAGAGCATCACTCGAGCAGAGTCCTCGCCAAACTCAAATGCATGTGATCCCAAATAAATGCACCCAATATTCTTATTTCGTATTACTCTTTTCCAAAGATCCAAGGTTTCAAAAACTATGGAAGTACTTCAAATGATCACAGTGCAAAAAGGTGGCATTCACACTGTAAAGATCTGAAGACAGACTACGGCAGCAGCACGGCGCAAACACAAGCACCTGATGAGAAAACACCCAAGAGCTATTGTGGAAGATGCACCTCTAGTTACTGCAGTCCTGCAAAGTGTCGGCTAGTTGGCTTAAGTATAACACAAACTGCGGTTAAGAGCTGTGATGCACACTCTGAATGCAAAGAATGCACACAACACCCAAATCATATTGGCATGTCTTACATGTCTAAACTGAAAAAATGCTACATTCTAAACAAGGCCTAACTTGGAACGTCCAAGCAGAATATCCAGTTTCCATGAACCCTAACAAATACTGAATACTGTCACATTCAGAGTGATCGTAGTGTGCATGTAAACGTAGGGAATGTGACCACTAGGTCTGATCGTAAGCAGGGTTTCCAGAAGCTTAAATTTGTCACTAACGTGCATCTTGAAGCAGCGGAGAGTACTTTCTCTTTTAGTAACAGGAATATTTGCAGGAAAGAGCGAAAGGTTTTGCTGTTTTGTATATTTGTAAGAAAAGCCTCTGCTTTTCTGGTGACAATGTGTGACTGGAAGTCTGTATAATAGACTGGCAGTTTAAACTTGGTTTCATCATCGTCACGTTTTACTTTTGCTTTAGTGCCAAGAGTTTTACACAGTGCTGCAGATTAACACTTTACCAGAACTATAAACACTGATAAAATGTTTATAACACAATATAACAGCTGAAAGCACATGCAAGAACATTTAGATACATCACATCATAGAATTACAATTGTGTTAAAGTCTATTGTTGTTTGTCATGTGTTTATACACCAACCGTGGCAGCATGATAGTCATTGACACATCCAATAATAAAAACTTACATCTGCTTACAGATAGAGTGTCACAAACCATTTGAAACAGGATTGCATAATGTATTGTTTAGCGTAGTTTGGATCAGTTTAATAGATACCACGGGCTTCAGAGTTGATTCGTTGAAAGAGGGTATCTTAGGTTAAAGGGATAAAATCAATATCACAAAGGTGACTAAGATAAAACAAACAAACAAAAAACATTACAGGATGCATTAGAGGAACTATACATGTATCCTTCCTAATCTAATCTGCATTGTCAGCTCTTGGAGTTTCTTACCTTGCTTCCCTCTGATGATGTACACGGACATGCAGGTAAAATCCGACCCAAAGACATTTTGTTTGGACACCAACAAACTTGAGCGTTGTCAGTTATCACCAACAACGTGGATTAAATCAGACACACGCGCGTACAAAGGTCAAGAAAGAGGATTCAAAAATCAAAAATGGACCCTGAAAAGATTCTGCCCATCGAAGAGTGAAAAGCGTCTTAACCAGATTGTGTTAATCCTCTTAGTCTGTGAGCATGGAATGACACTGGATGTCCCTCTAATAGCCCTGACTGGTTGCCTGCTTAGATAAATGGCTGCTTACTTAGGGGCACACCACCGGGTTCGATCCGTTGCACAGAGAGTTAAACATTGTCAAACAGAAGCAAATACTGATACACGAGCAAGACCTGATGCAATGTCTGACATTTGCCCCTTCAGCTTCAGGGAAGAGGCCCTAACAGAAGAAACTGATAACCCAAACAGATTATGTCAGAACAAGATGGTACGGTAGAAAGAGATGAAGATGAAGACTCTCAAAATTGGGAATTAAATTAGAATTTCCAGTGTATTAATGATTTGACATCATTAATTTAAATGGGTATGTCGCATGTATTCTTCCACTGCTGCTACATCAGTGTGCAAAGAAGACTGCAAGACACAACCTTAAGATGAAAACACACAACAAGAATCGACATCAGTGTGTTCCAGCTGAATCATTGATTTCTTATAGTGAGCAACCTAACCCAGCTCCAAGTACAGCTCATCCAAATGTTTGTACATGTCTGTTCTTGTCCATAAAATACTCTAAATGTCTCCAATAAATCCCAAGTTTGAACGCGCTCTCAGCAGCGCAGAAACATTTTACCAAAGGAAACAATAATGCGACCAGTCAACAAGTGCTTTAGTCTTTACAGACAATTTTAGCACCCTTAAAATGTGCTAGCTGTTTAAAATGTGTGACTTGTTGCAGGCTAATGTTCCATCATTACATCAATAAAACCATAAATTCCTTTGAGAGTCTGGTAAAGCCACAGACATTATCAGTTTATATCATCAGTCTGTTATTGTTGCACAATCTGTTGCACAAGATTAACGAAGCAGCCGCATCTGACCTTGAAACTCTTTACTATGTCCAATGAGGCAATCTGGAGCAGAATAAGACTGATCTGATCCTAAAAGTAGAGGGTGCAATCCTGGAAAAAGACTGATGACATTCAGCCAGTTTGAATATTTAGATAGTTAGCATTTGCCAGATTTAGCATCCACCTTGCTCCAACTGGGCGGCTGTGGCTCAGGTGGCAGAGCAGATGTCCTCTGATCGTAAGGTTGCCGCCCCTCCACAGTCAAAGTGTCCTTGGGCAAGACACTGAACCCAAAGTTGCTCCCAATGGCAGGCAGCACCTTGCATGTCAGCTGCCTGCCATTGGTGTATGAATGTGTGCGAGTGGGTGAATGAGAAAACATTGTAAAGCGCTTTGAATGCCGCTAAGGTAGAAGAGTGCTATATAAGTGCAGTCCATTTACCATAACTGCCCTCAGCACTTCTTTTTCCACTTGTTGCTGGAACTGTGTTGTGTGGATCAGTCCAAGCCACTTTGTTTCCCATTTACAGAGGCCAGGCTACATAAAAACACAGACAGCTAATGATCTTCCGAAGATATTTGAAGAATACGACAAAAAAAAAGGTAGGTGAGACAGAAGGTCAGGCAGCACAAAATAAGATTGTATCCCCAAAAACCTTGCTTATATGCTGCTTCGTAGCATCTCTAATTAGACCCCAATCACTCAATAACCATCAACATTTTTTAAACTCCACGCCTCCAGTTTGCAACAAAGGATTTCTGTTGGAAGTTTGAAGTCCAAGTGAGACACCTTAAATAACCTAATTAAATTTTGGAAAGTTTCCTCCAAAGACACATAAAAAAAATTACCCACAGACAGATAACACAGCCTAAAAGACACTCCTCATGATGGAGAGCAGTGTTCCGTTAACAGCCTCTTTTTGAACAAGCCAGTTAACAACAGAAACAAATGGCTGGAAACACTTACGTAGTCCTATGTGGACCTTAAACACACATCTTAGCTCACACAAAAACAGGATTTCAGCATCAGTGTGCATGAAAAACGATCATATGCATGTTCCAGCACAGAAAGAAACATTTCATTCATCTCTACACCAGAAAGCTTTCTCCACTCAAAGTGTGTAAGAAGAACTGGACTTTTCAGTCATGATGATTCAAATCTTGGCAAGCTGCTGTCTTAAACCAGCACTGCAAAGAATCACTGTTCCAACATAAAAAAAAAAAAAAGTGGAGGAGTTTGGCAGTGTGGCTCCTTCCTGTGATGCTCCATAACAAATCTGTACAAGCTTGTCACGAACCTGACTCTGAACTCCAGAATCTGCCGGCAGAGAACTGAGAAATAGATGAAGGAAGACAGAGGATTGAATTGAACTAGAGCTGCAACTAATTATTTTCATCACTGAGTAATTTGACAATTATGTTTCCTTCTTAATTAAGTTATGCGGCTGATAAAATGTCAGTAACCTGTGAAAAATGCTCATCAGAGCTCCTGAAAACACAAACTGAATATATCACACTACAACTCTAGAGCACAATATCAGTAAATATCCCTCTGCTTAAAGTAGCAAATTGTCATAAAGTAGAGACTGTAAAAATAAAAATAATAATCTGTAAAAAAAAAAAATTTTTTAATTGAAAAGTTGTGACAATCTGGCAGCAGGAGTGTTAAAAAAAAAAAACAGTATACTGTAATGTTAAAAAAAAAAAAAAGGTAAAACCTATGAAAAATAGCTGCAAATATCTTTAAAATTATTATATTTTTGCTAATTTATATACAATAAAACTGTGTAGTTTATGGTCACACATTGTAAAAAAAAAACTATAATTTGACATTTATAAAAATACTGATTTTATATTAGAGATTATTTATAATTTGATGAAACAGGGAAAATCTATAAAATTACAGTACGCTGTTAAATATTACAGCTATAACAGCTAATTTTACATTAGTTTTAAATGCTATATATATATATTTTTTTTTTTCTTCTTATCTTTACGGTGTAGGAAAAACTTAGCATTTAAGTTCAAGAATGACTTAATCACTTACAAAAGTCGCTGCAGATTGATTTTTTTGCTAAATTTTTAGCACTAAAATGACTTCATCAGACTGTAACGCCCCTGCAGGAGGAAGTTACATTAGTAGACAGACGTACAGCAGAAAATACGTCACACAGAGAGAGTGAGCTCAAACTCTGAACAGATCATAAAGTATAACAAGTATTCCACACATGCCTGAATGTTTGCCATCCTTTACTTACAACATTTTTTCTTTATCATTCAGACATTTTTCACTCTCTCTCCAGAAGCGACCCCTGTAAACTAAACAGAGTCTAAATGATCTCTGCATGAGATGAATGGGTGTCCTGCAAACCTAAACAAAGCAAAACTCTCAAGTCTCACACGTGGCTAGTCCTCGTTTGAACCCATTGCTGAATGCAAAAAAGTGGAAACTGCTGCACAGCGAAGAGCTGAGGACTTTTTATTGTAGTAGAGACATTTTCTTTTTTCTCATCTCAATATGTGAGTGGTTTGTTTTTTTATGGACGTCTAACAATGTTGACTTTACTTTTAGGGAAGTAATTTCTATTTGGCCAGTGCAATCCAAACTATATGACTGGTACCCAACAATACATCAGTCAGCGTAACCAACATGTATGGACAAACATGGCACTGAATCTGTTAGCCGTCTGCTGGGTGACAGATGAACATTTATGAATGTAAAATTGGTTTAACAAATTCAGTGTTACTGAAGGGAAAACAAGAAGTTACCTTATGAGGCAGCTGGATTCTGGCGAGATTCACAAATTTACTATCAGCGTCCTATGAGAAACAACTTGCAGCTATCGTGGCAACACTTAATCAGTTGGGTAATCAGTGAATTGTTTTTTGAGGGAAAAAAGACCATGTTCCTGATTTCAGCTTCTTCAGTGTGAATGTTTTCTAGTGTCTGTACTCGTCTATGACAGTACACTGAATATCGTGGCTTGTGGACAAAACAAGACATTTGATAAGGTTGTTGTAGGTATTTTCTGTCATTTTTCAGACAAAATAACAAAACGATTAATGGAGAAAACAGCTGAGAAAGTGTCAATGAAAATGATTGTTAGTTGCAGCCCTCCTGGCAGCAGTTTTAGGTGTGAGTTCAGCCATTATAGACTGTGACAGATGGTTCAGCCAATCACCTGCCCAGTTTTATTTGAAAGTGTGTCCGTCTTTCCGAGCAGTTTCCAAGGATGATTTTCAAATGGTTCTGGGTAGCAAACCATCTGTCATGGGCATACACATCTTAGGTTATAGGAAAAGAGGGTCAAACAATTTTAGTAGGGATGCACGATATATCAGCAACCACATCGGTATTGGCCAGTACCAGTGTTTTTTCCCCAGATATCGGTATCGGTCCAATGAGCCAATGTGTGCCTTCGTCTCTACATTTGATATTGCTGCTATTTCACAGATGTTTTTACTTAAATGGTCCTGGACTTGAACATTAAATATGTTAAAATGTTGAAATATGTTTTGCTTTTGTTACATAATAAAGAAGACTATGTGGTCTAGTTTGGTATGGGCTTCTTCTGAATAGTTTTCACGTTCTCACAGTGCTTAATTACACACATTTTTCAGTGTGAACAAAAATTGAATATCAACATCGGTAATAACGGCTATCTGTGATATCAGAAATCTTAATATCCGTATCAGCCAAAAATTTTAATATCGTACATCACTACATTTTAATATACAATAAATTCAATGGAAAGACCTTGTTACATGTTGAAAATTTGTTTTAACCCTCAGAAGCCCAAAAACCGCCAAGGGTTTGAAAAGAACATGGCATCTTAAAGTGCCATTTATCTTAAAGTAAATAAATAAGCTTACACCATTGATCAGAGCCAGAAACTGCAAAAACACAGAGAATCTTTGGATGTTCAACTTTCCCACTTGCCTTTTTTCAATTTTATTAAGTAAACATAAAAAAAAATCAACTGTTTTTTTTGTCTTCTTTTTTTTAATGACTTATGGGATTTTAACTGTGTGATATTGCACAGAAAACAAGTTTGAGTTCTCCCCTTCTAACTATGGTTGTAATGTTTCCACAGAGGTGCAGGACTTCACATTGTCGTGAAAAAAGAGCCCACAGCGAGGGACAGGAGTAAACAAACAAACACCTAAAAACTGCTTCAGAGTTCAGAGGGTTAATGTCAACATATGCTGGAAGTTAGTTCTGGATAAAACATTGACATATCTTTTCCTTCCAGGCTAATATGGAGCTCTTGTTAGCAAACATTTGCTTATTTCCTTATCCATCAGTTACATAACTAACATTATCAGTTTTTGGTTTCCCGAGGGCTCTACAGCTGCTAAATGGTCTGTTCACCGGCTAGTTATTTAAAGCTGAACAGGTACAATACAGTGCATTTTTACCAATCAAAACATCTGCATGCTGTGGGGAAAAAAACAACACTATTAAAGCAATGAGAGTGAAACCAGAATAGCTCAGCTCCAGGCTAGTCAGCTGAATAATGACCTGAAATTTGCTATAAAAGTCTAGATACAGATTGCCAAAGTGGGGCTACAGATTCAGCGATAACTGTCTGTGCAGCAGCTTTCACAATGTCACATTGTTTTCACACTGTCACTTCACATATCGTTCTTCTGAAACAAATCGATGATAGCCACTCTGCTTAACCACTAAGTAGAACTGTTTTCTTTAATGGAGCTGGAAGGCAGTGCATGACGCATCTCACCCCGCTACTGAGGAAGCCGTTCGGTTTATGTTGGTGCTCACTCTGTGTGCTGAAGATAATCCGCCTAATTGTCAAGTTACTGCTACAAAAACATCTGCAGTCATTATCAAGATAGAAAGTGCAGACCTGGTGTGTGGGAAGAATAGGAAACACTCCTCTCTTGAGAATAACAGAATCATAACAAGAAGAAGAATCATTTTTGTTGTTCATGTATCCACACCATGGTGATCTACCTACATCAGACATGAGGGAATACTGGTTGCAAGTATCATAGATTGCTTAAAGTATTACATTAAAGGGCTGAACTCCACAGGATAAGAAATCCTTAGTGATCCTCTGCAGGATTTTCCTTGCAGAAGCAAATAAACATTTAAGAAAATCAAATAGGAAATGGTGGGATTAAGCATTAAACGACTGGAAATACCCATACTCTGCTGTCTAAGCATAACGGGCAGAAATGAGAAAGTGCCGGACACGGGGTTTATGATTATGAAGGGATATAAAAGCAGGAGGATATATAAAGACAATGATTAACAAGCGGACAGATTGTGTACTTTGGAAAGCAGCGTGTCAGAACAGTGTGGACAGTAGCATTGGGTATCTATGATTTGTGACAGCTCTACACGCAGCTAAAGTGCAGACATTTTTCAGAATTTCCAGATATTTTATAGACCAAACAACTGACCAAATGAGAAAATAATGAAGTGATTAATCAACAATGAAAATAGTTGCTAGTCCCAGCCCTCCTTAAATGGGTGTTATAATTCACAGTTAAGCATTTTTGATTAAATCTGTCTATGTTAGGCTGTGCTGCAACAGTTAGTCAACGCAGTCATCAAACAAAAGAGAATAAATTCACCAGTATGGATTAATGCTTCCTTAGATAATAGATAATTTAAATATTAGCAGGATTTTTCCTACACAGAGGAAACCCCAAAGAAGTTTTATGTGTTCTCCCTTACTGTTTGTACCAAGAAGTAAAGGAACTCACCTGGGCCTAAGAATTGAGAGCCAGTTTAGTCAAATGGGTTTTACTCACTTAAGCAAACTAGATATTTATAAAATGGTCAGAACTAACAGGAAAATGCATAGATTCCTGTCAGATAAAGAAAGACAGATTTCATTGTCTTTACTGTCTGCACAGCAACAATAATTACTGCTGTTCATAACCCCCTTAAGGCTCATTCTAAGTCAGGAAAAACCCTAAATAGTGCGATGTAGCCCTAAAGCAAAGTGATGGGAACCTAAAAAGGCAATGCTGACAGCAGCACACTTCTGATAAACAGGTCAACATGCAGCGGAACTGACCATATAACATACAGAATGACACAGATATTTAAGTCAAATGTAATATCCTGATAGATATATAAATATATCCTGATGTGTACCCTGATATTATGACAGTGAAAAGCAGGTGCAGCTACAACTGACACTCCTAATCTCAAACTTACTGACAGTAATTGACACTGACAGGTCACATTCAGTACGCCTGAGACTAAATCTGTTTATAAATCTAAACTGTATGCCACCAGTTTTAATCTATTTTGGTTATCTTGTCTTGTGCATGAAAGAAAGGATTATGCGTGGGATAATCTCGTCCTGACTGGAGATAATGTTCTCTGTCACTGCCCACAACTCTGGACAGATTTAGATGTCTGGAATGGACAAAGATGCACAGATTTTTTAAAGACAGGCCTCATAGAAACACTGGGAAAAAAACTCAGTGACGAACCGCCATAGTTAGCGTGCCGCACAGCGCTGCGAGTGGAAACTGAGGAGCAACTGAGCTGCTCAGCATGAAGCAATGATGTCATGAGTTCTCAGAAGACTTTCCTTCTTTAACTCCACAGCAGCGAGGCACAGGTCGGAGGTCAGGGCTCTCTGATTAACTCTACGCTAATACCACTGGAAGGCTTCTCTGTACCGGCAGGTTATCCGACCTGTTTGTAGTGTTTTGGTCAGTGACGTGTCTATTTGGATCAGTATGACAGCTCAAATTACAGAGCTCTCTTCTTCGGTGGCCTGCACAGGAGAGGTCACTGGTTTTAAATGAACCTCAAACTGGCATTTCAAAGGGAGCAGGAGAGAAGGGCGCAGGGTTCACACTGCTCTGGTTCAAAATTAGGGCAGATTGTTTCTATACTGTAAATGTGGTTTAACCATCTTAACTCAAAGTAGTTTCTGGGTGTTTTCAGCTCCTTTAACATGTTTATCCACTGTGGGTTCAGTTTTCACTGCAATATAAATTTCTGCACTTCTATGGTAATATCATAAACCACAGCTAGAAGTAGAGTGAATTTATTTTTAGAAAAATGAAAAAATAAAAAACTGAAATCAACATGTGTATGATTGTTTTTAGTGCCCGCAGGTGTTACAGGTAAAACAACGGTGACTCTACGTGCTATAGATATTTTACTGACTACATTTTTTATTTGTTTCAATACTTGTCTCCTCTCTGTTGGGTAGAAACACTACCTGTAGTTCAAGAGGTTCCCAAATTCTGTTACTCAACTGTTGGTCACAACTGAGTCACTAATAGCTTTACAGTTGTGCCAAAAAGCAAACTTTTCTTTGTGTATTTTTGGCAAATTCCTATATGAAACACGTAGAATAAAGTGATCTTGATAACACATCAAAGTTAGATTTGGTCAAATTTCCCAATCGAATGGTACACCACAGATGAGCAGTTTTAAGTCTAAAATCCATTCTCTCTGTTTTTACAACTTCTTGCTCTATCACATGGTGTAATTGTGGCATTTTCTTTTAAAACAAAACACCTTTCAAAGCCGTGGTCTGGTTTTGGGTTCAACGTAGTAAAGATGAATTTGGGAAAAATAGAACATTCAACACTGGAACTATATCGCAACATCTTTCCAAAAAACATTTAGTAGCGGTGAACAGCTCACATTGCTAGAAAATGAAACAAGAGACCAGTCTCAGTCTTGCCCTTCGTCTGCGATATCTCAGCTCTATTAGGATAATGGATTGTCAAACTGTTATTAAGCCAAATTAAATTAGCTGAGCAGCACTGTTAGCAAACATGACACCACCCTGGGGGTGTATCATCCAGGAGATGTCGGTGTGTGTGTGAGTCGGTTGTGCTGACAAATACTGATTCAAGAGTTTTAAAAACAAAGGCATGAGTGTTAATAAAAGCACAGTCACGTTCTACAGTACACAATAAAAACAATTTGAATGCCGTCTGACTATCTGTTCATTTCCTGCTTCCTGCACAGCCATGAGAAATTGTCTCCAAAACTTTTTAAGGCCAAAAACGTGGAGCAACAGATGGAGAGTGTTGCACAATTTGTACATTTCCCCATCACTAATGTTGGTCATCACAAGGGGTGACAGTGAGCCACACCTATGGCCTGAAGACGTGTAGCATGATATGATTTAAAAAAGGTTTATAGGTCAGGCGAGAGCTTGAAATCTGACACACACCCATCAGGCTGCCGAGTTCATTAGATCCAGTCAAACCAGTCTGCAGCAGTGTCCCTGTAAAATGTTGTGTATGTTTAAAAGGCTGAGACAAGAAATTTGCCTTCCTCATTTTCCCCATCTGTTTCCTGAATAAACACCACAAAAACTACGTTCTCCTCTAAAGACATTATTGTTAGGCTAGTCTCAGTTTTTGCCTGTGTCAAGTGTTGCCATCACATTCGATATACAGAGCGACGCATTGGATTTTCCAAAACAACATTCTACAATCCCTGAAATCTGTCCTAAAGACATTTCTCAACCGCATTTCCTAATCCAGGCAGCCACAAATGACAAATGTCAAAAAAAACTTTATTAATTACACATATTTAAAGTAATGCAGCCTATAATGACATCCCTGTAATTATCTATGTGTTCATATAGATTGTAATGTTTAGTTTTTGTTAAAAATGTGTCAGAGAGGTGCTGAATCAAAGGCATGATCACTTTAGAGGACACAGATTGTGGTGCTGCTGAACTCCACATCATTATAACAAAAGTGTTTCTGTTGAGTAGCCGTCCCTCAGTGATAAACACCAACCAGCCACAACACAAAAACAACAGACAGGTTAAGTGAGTTACATTGATCATCTCGTTACGATGCAGTGTTTCAAGACAGTGTGGAGCATAGTAAAGGACATCTAGGATTTGTAGCAGCTCATATGTGCTTTTTTAAAAAGCTTTCATGTACAGCTGCAATGATTAATTAGAAGAAGGAAAAAAAGGTCTAAATCCTCTGATTCCAGTTTCTTAAATGTGAATATTTTCTGGTTTCTTGCCTCCTCTATGACAATAAACTGAATATCTTTGGGTTGTGGACAAAACAAGACATTTGTCCTTCTGGTCTTTGAGAAACAGTGAAAGATATTCTCACCATTTTCTGACATTTTTGAGTCCAAACAACTAATCAGTTAATGAAGAAAATAATCAAGAGATTACCGGACTAGCCGTGTGTGAAACTTTTCCCCCAGCACGACTTTTCCTCACTGCAAAAACTTTCAGGAACAGCTCAAGGAACAAGACAAAAAGCCCAAAGTGTTCATGCAGTCTGCAAACCCCAGACTCCAGTCTGACTGAGCATCCACAGGATGCACCGAAACAGACCCAAGGGACCACACAACACACAGGATGCGCTGCCAGCCCCTCAGCACCAGAAACCACAAACACCCCCAGAGGTCCTGTGTCCAGAACGACAAAGGTCAGAGCTGTTTAAGCAGCATAAGAGGGACCCACACAGTATAATTAGGCAGCTGGTTTGAGTGGTTTGAGTGTTGTGGCTGACAGCATAAAACATTTCCAGCTACCAACTTTAGGAAATGAAGTGTAACTTGGGACAGCTGATGACGAGAATTGTCTTTGAGGATTGTGAAAACACCTTCAGAACAGTGGTGGGAGCTGTTCAATAAACTTGTGAGCTTTTCAAAGATTGAAAGGCCAACTAGACAGGACTCATACTTAAAACATGGTCAAATCACATACAGCGTGGAAGAATGCACGATGACTATGACTTGTAAATGCAGGCAATGAAGTCAAAGAAGCTCACAGCATGAAATATACTTAGACCTTGTGCTGCCTGCTGACTTCATAACAACCCAACAAACATGAGCTCGGCCAAGAAGTGGCTGTTTGCAAATATTTTGACAGCAGGGACAAAATTAATCAGTTTACTGACTTCACAAGTGTTTTGCTTTCTGCCTGCGGGTGTTAAAGGGATTACTGACACACCTCAACTTAACTCTGCGTAGCCTAGATGTGTGCTCTCTTCATTCATCACAGTGTTGGCTTGTGTGTATTCAATTGACATGCTGCTGAGTCTGTTCTTGAATCACTGATTACTTCCTTTTATATGTAAAAAAACGAAGAAAAAGACTCAAGGTAATATCTCCAGTTGGTTTGTTTAGTCTGATCAATAGTCCAAAATCCAAATACTTGCGTTTCACTGTCATGTATGGGAAAGCATAAAATCCTCACATTTTTCCAAATGTTTTGGCGTTTAGCCTTAGCCAGAGTTTGTCTTTGAACATTGCTGAAATAAAATGAATGAAATGCAAAATGCTCATTTGCACCTTCACAGCACTGCAAAAAATCCTGTAACAATATGGAACACTGTGATGTTTAAAAATTGTAAAAAATAGTGGCAAATATCTGCAAAAATAATGACATTTATCTGCTTTAAATACAATAAAACAATTTTACATAACACAGTGAAGAGCAATTTAATGCTTGTAAAAATACTGACTTTTGACGTAGACATTCTGTACACCTTTGTCCTGTTTTTCTTGCCGATTTTTTAATATTCAGAATGTAAATTAACACCATGTAGATATGATATACACTTTACCAAAACAGGAAAAAAAGAAAAATAGAAGAAAAGAAGAAGAAAAAAAGTAAAGTAACAGTTTAAAAACGTGGTTGCTCTTTATCAATCCTGAATATAAACCTTTCTTTTTCTTTCAAATAACACCAAATACTTGTTAATTTTTTGCTGATTTAAATACGATAAAAAAAAATGAAAAAAGAGTTTTAAAAAGAATTTTATGATCAATGGAAAATGTTATGTAAAAGAAGAAATGACTGTTTATAAAAAGATTTTTTCATAATGTTAATTATAGTTTTGGCCTGTGTTTTTTTTTTTTTGCTTTTTTAGCAACAAAAAGACTTTTTTGTTTCCACAGTTTGTGTGCTTTCTTTATTTACTACAGTCTTCGGTGGTTTGTAGCCAGTTATCCTGTTAATTATTTTTATGATGACGTGTTTTTATGTGCCAAAAACGGAGAGAAAAGCTCAAGGTAGCATCCTCAGATGACTTGTTGAGTCTGATCAATAGTCCAAAACCCATGGACTTTAGTCATTTGTGGCAAAGCAAAGCATAAGATCCTCACATTTCTGCAAACATTTCTAACATTTATGCTTTGAAAACTGCTGAAACTGAAGGACAGTTTGCTCATTTGCATATTCACTGTGCAGCGTCACCTCAGGTTACTTCAGGTGATGAGTGTGTTTACCTTGTCGTCCTCTTCATCATCTTCATCATCATCATCTTCTTCGTGTCCTGGCGTCTCCTTGTCGTATCCTGCGCTTCTCTCGTCCTCAGCTTCGTCCACACATGTAAACTCCAGGCTGCAACCAGGCTCCTCTCCATCCCCGCAAACTTTCCCGTCCAGCGCAGCCGTCGTTTCTTCTCCCTCGGACAAGGTGTGTGAACCCGACGACGACTGACTGCGTCCGCTTCCAGACGTCGCACACCGTCGGTGCTCCATGACGGACACAACAGAGGCTAATGAACAGAGCCGCTAATTAACCTGCCAGCACACCTGTCCTGCTCATGGTCCCCCCGAGCCGCCGCACCGACACACGGCGACTCTTCTTCTTCTGGGGGTTTGGGTTGTTTTTGTTTTTTTCCTTGTCCAACTAAAAACAAAAAGTCACGACGCCGCCGAAAGTTACTGCTACCGGTTGAAAACGTGTACCGACCGTGTTTGTTGTGAAGGTGACCGGCGGGCAGAGGGCTCGGCTGCGGTAAAAGTTGCCCGTGTGCGGGTTCAGCGTCTCCGGACTGAGTCCATGCTGCCGTCAGTCTGCGGCCCCAGCGAAGCCCCGCCCACAACGTGCGAGGGCGACCAATCAGCGCAGAGCAGAGACCAAACCCAGCTCAGAGGTTCAGGCTCTGCAGGCTGCTGGGTCCAGATAAGCGTCTGCTCTGAGCTGATGTGGTGGGCACAGTCATTTGGTTCTGTGAGAGCCTGCTGCAGAGAAGGCTGCTGTTTCAGGACACTTGTTTACACCAAAGGAGAGTTTGCTTGTCTAATCCACAGACACTGGCAATAAAATGTACATTTTTGAGTGGAATAGACCTTTAAACCCATACCTGTTGGTTAGAGACTAATATTTTGGTGGAATAAACCCTTAAAACTAAAATAATTTTGACAGAAAGTAGCACTTTTGGGTGGGAAAAAAATTCAAAAACAAAAAGAGTACTTTCAGTGGAATAAATCTTTAAAACTATGAATAGTATATTAAGCAGAATAAACCTTAAAACCACAAGTTGTTAGCTAGGGACTACTTTTTGGATGGAATAAACCCTTAAAATTATACGAATTTGAACAGAAAGTAGGACTTTTGGGTGGAATAAAATTTCCAAAATAAAAATTGTATTTTGGGTGAAAAAAATCTTTAAAACTATGAATAATATTTTTTAGATGGAATTAACCTTTAAAATCAAAAATTCTTAGTTAGAAATATTTTTTGGTTGGAATAAACCTTTAAAACTATAAGTACTTGGACCAAAAGCAGTATTGTGTGTGGAATAAAATTTCAAAAACAAAAATAGTGCTTTGGGTGGAATAAATCTTTAAACGTATGAATAGTATTTTAGGTGGAATAAACCTTTAAAAGCATGGGTTGGTAGTTAGACAATACTACATAGGTGAAATAAACTTTTAAAACCATAAGTTGTCAGATAGAGACTATTTTTGGGTGGAATGAACCTTTAAATCTATAAGAATTTGAACAGAACATGCTACTTGGGGGGGATAAAATTTAAAAAAATAAAAATTGTATTCCTTGGTGGAAAAAATCCTTTAAACTAAGAATAATATTTTAGGTGGAATTAACCTTTAAAACCATAACTTCTCAGTTAGAAAGTCTTTTTTGGGTGGAATAAACCTTTAAAACTAAGTAGTATTTTGTGTGGAACAAGCCTTGGTAAGTCATGTACTTTAACATTCATCCAGTTCAGCAGGTGGCGCTGTCAGTACAGACAAGGGTCCTAGAAGTGGAGGCCTGAAACAGCAGCTCCTCTGCTGCAGACATATAATGGATTATTTGGGAGTCCCCCAGGAAATGATGAGTATCAAACCCCAGAGTTCTTGCATGGTGAAGTTTTGTGCCTTTCTGGATGATTTCATGATGGAAATGTCTTTATCTGTGCAAAGACAGACACAGTTCTGGCTCATCAAGTCAGGTCAAGTCAGGTCAAGCCAGGTGGCCATTTTTTATACAGCACCCTATCGTGTTATTTTATCTAATTCATTTACTTATTAGAATTAAACCCTACAAAAATTACATAAAATACAACTTTACTTGACTATCATACATAATAAGGTCTTATTAATTACACAGCTTGACCGAACTATTTTAAATCTTAAGGCTAAGACCCTACAGTAGAAATGATTATAGATAACCTGACAAATTTAGAACTGAAGTTGTGACTCCTCAAAAATATACACGAAAACTCATGTACATTGTTTACTTATTTACTTTTTTTTGTTGTTTGTTCTATTTAAATTTTTTATTGCATTGTATTGTATATTATTATTTTAATGTTTTTTGTTTGCAACAGTGGAGAGGAACGACTTCCTTCAGCAAAAGACCTTCATATTTGTTTAGTCGTAGTGTACTGTTTTTCCAAATTACAGGACAAAACAAACAAACAAATGAAAATCAAATGCATTTTTACCCCAAAACAAGAATGACTGTTAATAGCAGGCTATTGTGAAAACTGACAGTGTGAAGTGAACAAAACATTTTTAGTGTAGAGATGTGATTTAGGCAGGCAAGAATAATGATGAGAACTTGACACTAATGCCTTGAGTTGAGCCAACTTACATGATCTTTCCTTGAAAATATATTTAATATGCTAGAATTTGGCGCATATTGCTTCCTATCCTTCACTGTTTTAGGTGTTTTAGTGCTATACGCACTTTGAAATTTAAACAGAGCTTATAGATTCTAGATTATAACCATTAAAGACACATTTTTATTCATGGTTTATGTCTGCTGTTTAGTGTGTTGTTATTTAAAGGTAAAAACAGTTTCAGTTGATTACAGTCACAACATTGTCGGAATACAGTATATTATGGGGAAGTCTGGTGACAGCACCAACCAGTAAACCTCAGATTCTACTGCATCCATTATAAAATAATTAACTCTTTAAACAAATTACAATTAACACTGTAAAAATACAGTAAAATAGAGCTGCCAGTAATTTACTGTAATGCTACACGGACATTTATTACAATATAAAGGTGAAAGCCCTAATTTCAAATTTTGCATCAGTTAGACAGATAACAAATGGGAACCCAACCAACCAAAAAAATGTCTCTGCAGAACAAAAACACAACTACAGGTCAGAAAAAAAACAATTTTAGGCTCTAAATTAGTCCATTTAATTCTCTTTTAAAACTTCAAAGTCAACATTTTCATCTAAAAGATTTTCTTCAAACAAGTATCAAATTTAAAAAACTGTATTTCTTGTAAAGTCAGCTCGAGTTATAATCACCTATGAGGCTGTAATAGACCAATTTAATACAGAAAACATACATCAAACATTGACTGCAACAATAGTTTTAAATAAATTCTCTCACAATGAATAAAGACACAGAGATCAAAAGCCAGGATGTAGCAGGATATTCCACATACACGTCGTATTGTCCTCTCAAGCAGCTGAGGTGACCTTGAACAAAACAATCAAGCTCCTGGGAAGCAGCTCCAAGAGTCATGAGCCACTTCCAGAGATGGATGTGTAACACTGTACAGATGTAGAAAACCGTATCCAGGTGCAAAAATAAAATGTGGTGTGTCAGTCAGAACAGATCATTCTCTGACCTGTTTCCTACCAGAGACTTTTCTTTATTTGTGGTAAAGTCCTAACTGTTATTAACTAGAATAGAAACAGCTCTGACATATTTGTTTAACTATTTGGTGTTTTTACTGCATCCCTCTGCATTCTGTGCTGTCTCTGTATACCACAGCTTTATTTATTTACCCACATGCAGCAGCAGCAGCAGATGGGCAGCAGGGGCCACTAGAGGGCCTACTTACACAAATATCTGCAAATACTGCAAATAAAAATGAATATTGTTCAATCATATTGGGGTTATTTCAAACAACAGCATAACCGACCTTTAAACCATAGGTCACAAAGATCATGCATGCCAAACACAGGGTGAAGCAACAAGAGAAAAAATCTTAATCTGCTTTAATCTCCTTTCAATCAAAATTTACAATTTCACAAAGTCATACTTTACCAATCTCCTCTTTCTGGACTCTGAGGCTTGACATGGTTTGGCCTAAATAATCAAAATTTTTACTTTTTTACAATTTTTAGTTTCTCTAAAAAAGAAAGTACTATTGAGCATCATTCTAAGATGAAGGAAAGAAATTTTATGCACCAACTTGTACCTTTTCTGCATCAATTTATTGCATAAATGTCTTTATTTGTGGAAGGAAAGACACACATTTTATGCACCAGTGTACATTTTAAAATATATAGGATTATAATGGTAGGAAGATACCAGATACCTTCAGTCCTCTTTTGAGTCTTCTGTCTTAGAAGCAACCTCTTTACGTGTGGTACCTTTTCATGTCAGCGATCAATTAATTAATTTGTATTATATCATAAAACTCTTTGACATTAATTGTGGGGATGTGTTTCAGCAAGATTTCTGCCCATGTTCAAAGTTTTTTCATATCCCCTGCATCCCTTCAATTATAAAACCTATAATGCACTTCCAGTCAGAGTTTTATTTGGTTTTGCTGCTTTGATGGATGTACAGTCGTCCTCAGATGTGTTCATATCCTTCCATTAAAGAAAAGGAAAAATTCACAACAGTCACTCAAATAACTAGAAACTGAAAAAAGTAATAATAAATGTTTAAAAAATTGCTAAATTATAATTTCGTGAAATAAGACATTGCTTTTGAATTGTGGTTGAAAAGAATAATAAAAAAAAAAAAACAAATCAGTCCTGGACAAATTAGAGCACTTTACTGATGAGCAGTGGGCCAAAATTTAAAATACCTGTCAACAGGTGAAGAAGTCTGATTGAGAGTTATAGAAAACACTTGATTGCAGTGATTGGCTCAAAGGGTTGTTCAACAAAATATTAGTTTACAGGCTCCATCATGCTTGTTTTTTTTGTTTTTTGTTTTCTGTTTTTTAATATTTCCATTGAACCACAATTCAAAAGCAATGTCATGATTTTCATTATTTTTTTTATTTATTATTACTTTTGTCAATTTCAACTTATTTCAGTGACAGCAGTTGTTTTCCTTCTTTAATGGGAGGGTATAAATACATTTGTGGACGACTGTATGTAGTCATCGTGTCACACACTCTTCTGAAAGACAAGCACACAGTAGAGCTGAAAATCCAAAACTGTCCCATTCACACACACGTTGCCTAAACTGATCCACATTTAAACAGATCAACTTTACAGTCACCAGCTCATGCTGCCCTCTAGCTTCACAGTAAAGCCTGAGCTTCCCATGCAGTGAACCTAACCACGTTTCCTTCTTCATAATCCTCATCTCCTGCATTATGTCACGGTACACTGAGCTCCACAGAGTAAACACACTTGGGAGTGTTGAGCCATTAAACCCTGTGAGTTGTTGATCCAGCGCTGACGGAGTGACATGTCAACACCAGAGAAAGTGTTGACATTCACACAGATCTGGTGTAAATTGCCGGCCAGCGTGTCTGCTCACTGTTCTTAACAACGCTGCAATCTGAATGGCCAAATTTCTTGGAACTGACAGCATCTGTCCAAGTATTTCTGTTCCCTATCACACAAACAAGGCTTTTGAGGATCCATGAAATCAGGATGAGTGGTGTAATTATACGTCCCATTGAATAAACCAGCCCTGTGTGTTTAAACCATCAGAGGAGCTCAGGGGATGGACGTGTTCACAGTGAAACTTGGTTCAGATGATCTCAAGAGGATAAATGCAAATGAGAGTGGTGATCCCCTGACTTTTTTTTTAAAGTGTCATCAGGTCAAAGGTTTCAGTTAATATGTGAAATATGTCAGCATTTACTGGATTTATCAGGACAGACTTTTGGTTCCCAGCATATAAATCCTCCTGACTTTTCCTGTAGGGCCACTATCTTAGTGTTTTTGATTGTAAAGTCAAGTCATCACTATTAATATAGCACATTACATATAATGGATGCTGAGCCAAAGAGCTCAAAATAATTATAATAATAATAGTTCTAAATTTAACTAACAAGTTTAAATAAAATGTTGTTTATTGTGCACATTTACTTGAATAATTGAAATATGAAGGTTAGGAATCTTCACTCTCAACTTATTTAAAAGCATGGCTACAAGATAAAACAATCAAAAAAACAAATGTATTGATTAGATAAACCTTTTAAGTTGCAAACATTATTTTGATAGATTGAAAGTTAAGTTGATGATGAAATTAGTTTAAAAACTTAATTTCCTTCACCTTGAGTTCTGGATTTTAAGTCCTCTTCTCTATGTTAACATGCCTGGACAGTTTCAGAGGGTTCAGACCCGTATGTGAAAATACCCTTTTGACTGGAGGGGAAAGGCTCATTTGTTTATTGGTTGAACATGATTGCATTAAAAATTGTCTTAACTCAAAATGATTGATCCTTTTTATTCGTTGAGGCCAAAAATCATGTGTTTTTGAGCATACAATATTATATACTAAAGCAAATCAGCTGACTAATTTAAACCTTGTTGTTTAGACCCTTCAGAGATTATACAAAAACCTAATAAAGCCGCAGATTCCCGTCAAGCAACACCTGAAGACAAGCACTGGACAGAATATCATACACTGCAAAAAAAAGTCAACTTGTATTTTTTGGCCTAAAACAGTCATTTTTGTTGGTAAAACTTGAAAACATAAATTAGTGCTGCTTGGAGGAGCTGGAGAGCTGCTGCCTCGGGCTGAAGTCTGCACGGGTACGTTTTAAACAACCTTTAATTTAACTTATTTTAACATTAAACCATATGGGAATTTTATTTTGAGTTGTGTCATAATGGTGAAAGCAACCTACACATTTTCAACATTTAAACACAAGGTTTTTTTCCGTCCTTAGCGGTTAGCGGCTAATTGATGCTAGCAGGGCTGCAGCAGTTAAGCCAGTAACATTAGCGTGTCTGGGCCAATCCTATTGAAACATGACAACATGTTGTCTTCTCACTTGTTGGTGTTGTATTACAGTAATTCATGCTCAACTCAAAATTGTGGTCGCAACGTTAGCCGACATTTTATTTAATCAACAATACCAATTAAAAGTTGTTACAATGTAAAATGATAAGTTAGTCCAACTTAGGAGAAAGTTAGCTGAAGTAAGGATTAACAGGTTCACAAGTTAGTGGAACTTGCCACTGAGTTGATAAAAATCAAAATTCAGAGTTGAGCAAACCTTAGAAGCAAAACTTAAAATATTTAGTTTAATTGTCCAACTCAAAATTTTATCGAAATTTGTTGCCTTGAAATTTTGAGTTGACCCAACTTTTCTTTTTTTGCAGTGTAGCTTACACAGAATGAACTGAACAATCATCGCAAAGGCAAAATTTGAATGTGTCCAATTCTTATTTTATCCCCAAATGCCTGCAAAACTAATGACATCGCCGTCAGCCTCAGCTTTACTTTGTGTTTAGCGATTATGTGAAAATGTCCTCTAAGAAGTTGAACACGGTAAACATCTACTGAACATCAGTACATGAAAAGGTTTCACATCCCTTATTGTGGTCTGGTACAGCTCGGCAGGTTTCTTCCTCGGTCAGAAGCCTCGTCAATGGAGATAATTAGTTTGCAGTTGACTGGATCAACTGAATGACTGATGAGTAAAGTCTGGCAGTGAAATTCCTCCAGTGAATCAGACTTTCTTTCTTTCTTTCTTTCTCTGGCACCTGTTTGAAATAAATCAGCTTGACGTTTAGAAGATGGCGAAGTGGCGTTCATTTAAAAGGTAAAGTACAGAAACGTATGCCGTCCCACTTGGTATTTTCTGCACTAATGCGTTGCTGTAAGCTGACTTTGAGAGGCTAAAACTGGATGATGCAAATATAATCTCATCAGCGTGACAACCACAGGTCACCTCTGCCTTTACTAACTTTGAGTACAAAAAATACTGCACTCATCCATCATCACCACAACATCTATTTGTGTTTCCTTGTTGATGCTTCCAAGTACCTGCAAGACTAACATAATTATCCTTATCTTTTCTGTTTGGGGCCACTAAAAAGTCAGCATGCTCGTATGAGGTGTAAATGGTAAAGGCTATGTAGGTTAAACTCTCTGACGTGAGGATTTAGCTCAAAGTGTCGATGTACAGTTACACAGAGATACTAATCACGTAACATCACTGAAATATCTACTTGCAAACTTTTATATGACCTCATTATTTTTTCAGTTTTACAAACGATGCATGCTTTAGTTAAATTATTCGCTTTGTTTTAAAGACTATATCTGATATAAATAAATAAAAATTAAACTTTTTTCCCCCTTTATTAAGCTGCACTAAGCAGAATTCTGGAAGAGGCAAAAAAAAATTACTAATTTTTAAAAATGTTTCCAGTCTCCGGCTTGATTTTCTTAAATTTTTGCCAAATGATGCCAAACAAATAGAGCCAGCCTCATCTTTAATGTGTCATATGTCCTTCTTCTGCATTAAGGAGGACGTATCGTGAGCGAATTAAGCAGTCGACGACACGGCTGAGCATTTCCACCAACTGCAGTGCATCGATGACGGTCTCAAAATAAGAACCCAGACTTCCAGGGTGTCACAGATAACAAACATAAGAAACACATCATGTCATCTAGCAGGGTGAAGCTTTCTGTATTAAGATTTGGTGTCATTTGTGGCTCCAGTTAGTTTGTCCCAGTTAGTTCGTTTGTTGGAGATAAAGTGAGGGATGCCATTTTTTAGTTTAGATTAGCTTTTAAGAACTTATTCCGTGATTGGAAAGCGGCTTCCAGGAATAAGAGGATCACGCCACTACACAGATTCTCACACCGCTATTGTCATCAGCAAACTTTTGTTGTGATTATCTTGAGTTTCAATCACACTTTTCAAGGAAGACAGGCGATGTGAACTGCTGCTCCAGGTATGACTGCTGCTGTTGTGTCAAGACCAGTTCATGAAAATCTTCCTTGAAATAAACAGAGGCACAGTGTAAATGTACTGCTGCTCGTGTGTCACTGTCCTCTCTCCAATAACGTTTCTTACCAGTCAGTTGACACAGCGTCACCACAGGAGGGACCTGTTTGCTGATGCTGATGAAACGAGCAGGAATAGCAGCTGACTTCATGAGCAACCGCTAGTGAAAACACAACATGAAAAATGTCCACAGCTGCTGACATTATGAAGTTGATGAATCCCTTGAAACACGAGGCCAGAAAGTCACACAACAGACTCCAAGTGGTTACTATTATTAACCCCTGGTTTCTTCTGAGAGGAAACTCATGGGAGTTCACTTCATAAAAGCTTGAAATAGATACAGATAATAGATAGGGTGATACTGAAAATGCAAAACACAAACTACAAACTGGTCTATGTTAGAGCTATGTTTAGTGTGCAGCCATTACAAAATGAGTAGTGCTTGTCTAGTGGGCAAAAGTGGAACTTTTAAATGATTTGCACAGATGTAAGGACACTTTCTGCATTCAAACAATGCACAGTCTGTGAAAGATTCATCTCCTATCCAGTGCATATATATATAATCAAAAAGCAAACAGTGTCATTTTTATGCAGATTAAACCATCAGGAATAAACCAGCTTATGGAAAACCCCTCAACAGACGTCTATATTGTTTTTGTGCTTGTGGAAACTACAAAGTTATTCATAAACATTGTACAGATGCATTCCAAAACATAACATTTCATCGGCCTTGCATGAAAACAAATACCAACAAGTTTACTGGAGAAGTGACAACTAAATCCCATACTGACTGGTAGGATGCTCAAAGTCAGAACAGAAAAACACTAAAGGATTGTGATCAAAGCAAACGCTGTGAACCCACACGGTGTTTCAGCTTCTGTAGCCCACAAGTAAGTTACAGCACATCGCTGATCTTAGAGGAGATAAGAGTCAAGGTGGGGAAATTTACATACAAAAAAACACATGAGTAGGCAGACATTGACATGTTAAGCAGAAATAAATTTCCTGTGAAGGAGATCTTTCAATGTCCTTTTCTAGTTTTAATCATTTGATTCAGAAACTTCATGCAATCAGTTTTGACTTCAGCGCAGCTTCGGTTAAAAACACAGACAGACACCCTGCAGGGCTGAACCCTGCACACAACAACAACCATGTTTCAGACTTTGCTCTGCAACACCTTAACACTCAGATTAGGATCACACTGCTGACGTTCTCTCTACGCACTAAATTAAGTCAGTGAAGTGTGAAGTGTGCACTTCCTGCACGATTACAGTTCAGCTCTGAAGGAGGAACATGCAGCAAAAAGTACATCAGTTTTGTCTTTTTCTGCATTTCTGCTTTCTAAAGCATTCAGATGAAAACACAAGAAGGCACTCGTACATATTTCGCTCCTGAAGCAGCAGCCATTTCTCACCTTCCTCCTTATGAAATGAATGAAATGAAATGAAAAATACTTTATTTATCCCAGAAGGGAAATTCAATTATGCATCAAATGGAAAAATACTCATTCACGATGACATTAAAAATACCCCTTTAACCAATATTGAAGAAAATTTCAGTTATGTGACACAGTTATGTAAAATAAGGAACTTGAATTCAGTTCAAAATTTACTGAAAAGGTTTGCAATAGAGGAACTAACACCAAGTTTTTATTATATTTACAATTAGACACACTTTGACAGGAATAACCATTTTACAGCAACTTTAGAATTTGTAGAAAATCATCTGCTCCTTCACTTTCATTCAATAATCTTTGAGCATGAAAATATTTTTTGCTTAAGCATGAAAAAATAAGTTTGCCTCGTTAAACGAGGAGCAGCACGTTAAACAACATTCAGTTATGTGACACTCTTTTAAAACAAGGAACTTGGATTGAGTTCCAAACGTATTGACAATGTTTGCAATAGAAGAACTAAGTAGAAAAAAAGTGTAATAGGTTTTAATAGCTAGACTTTATTTATAAGTTATTAAAGTTTTCTACTGAGGCAGCCCTGTAGATATGTTTTAGATCATGACTGAACAGACTGAACAACTGCTCCAGTGAATCGCTCAACACGACTCAGCAGCTCACCTGCATCTGAAGGACACAAGACCACATTTAGTGACAGCAATGTTCACAATCTGCAGAGAGAAGACAGATGCTTTGAGAAAAGACTCAAGAAGGCATTTGTGTTAAACTACAACAGCCATCTTGAGATTGACAGTTTAGACCCTGACAGGTTGACCACCCATTCACACCTCGAGGCATGTGAGTCCCTAACAGGCCACTAGAAACGTGATTTGGGTTGAGAATAAATATCTGGGACTCCCCATCAGTCAGTTAGAGCTGAGGAAGCCTCTTGGATTAGAGATGAAGCATCAAGAGTCTTAAAAATTCCTCTAGTCCTACTAAAATAACAAATCTTTGAATATGCAAATATTGTTTGTTTTAAACCTTTAACAGCTGGAGAAAAGATGCCTCCTACTTCCCTAAAGAGTCCGGGTGTATGTATATGAGAATGTACACATCTGCCTTGTTCGTGTTACAAGCCGAACAACATCAGCTACCGTCCAAACCAGTTGTGATGTTACAGGTTAAACTGAGGTTTAAGGTGAGGACAGACAGGCGTTCTACCTTCCTCAGATCAATGTGAAAACAGACCTTGTGGGAAACAACAATAACATCTATGAGCAGTGAAGGGCTTCAGATTTCCTCAAATTGGGTTTCCTGAATCTTTCAATAAAACGTGTTTCAAATAAGTGCTACCAGTTTGAGACGAAACCATGTGGAGAGGAAACATCTCCACAGGAAAACTGACTAATTGAGGCTCTTTTCATGAGTTGCTTTCTCACTGTAAACACTTAGGTGAGCTTTCAGAATGTCAGCAAGCAGAGGGAATGTTTGAGTCAGCAGACGTCTCACGTGGTGCGTGGCACTGATCAGATGCGGCATCATTTTTACACACTAATCTACGTTGTTCATCTCTTGTCATTTAACATATGACTTGAATAAAATCCCCCGCCACATAAAAATGTGTCCTTCTTACTTCTTTTAGACGTTTAAGCTTTACTGTGCAGACCGACGAACTTTAAACTTTTACAACAGCAGATATTTCCATGGGAGGGCGAAGAAGTCGTTGGACTTTCTGGTAACCTTCATCCTCAATGTGTCATTTTCATTCGATTTCAGGGACAATCCTCATTTTACAAGCACATGCAAAAGATGGAGAAACACAAAGTCAAACAGCGATAGAAGGCGAATACATGACATCACATAAATAAACAAAAAAAACACAGCAATGCTAAAAATTGCTGGAATTGACATTTAGACAAACAAATGGAACAAAAATAATGAAAAGTATTCAAAAATATAAAGCAGTGACCGTTAAAATCAATAAAAGATGCCGTAAAATCTTGGAATTGTCTATTAAAGAGGCCAACGTATTCTTTTTAATTTGAATTTTTTTCATTTACGATTTTAAAAAAGTAAAAATATAAAGAGAAAAGCACAAAAGTTTGGCTGTTTAAAAGCCTACTGACTGTGTATGTGTTGCATTATGTGCAGCTCTTTAACTCACATTTACATTTTCCTGCTATAGTTCCTTAAAACTGATGGCAGCAGGTCTCATCTCAAAAATGAAACACTCAGACTAACTGTCCTTTTAGTTAGAATGACAAACATAGTGAGTTGCAGATGCGTAATCTGAGTTTTTTTTTTTCACTGAAAATCGCATTCAGTTCTTTGAAAGCAAAATGAGCGCCAAGAGCTCCTGAAGTCACAACATGCAAAGTCAGTTGTGTTCCTATTTTGAGTCACAATGAACCTTAGAGAGCCTGTCTTCATTACTGGCACAGACAAAAGACTAAATATTCAAATTTAATTCATTGCTGGGCCACTCTTGCGTTTCAGAGTGAGTTCGTGCAGTTCGACCTCTCGTGTTGATCAACTCTATTTGTGGAAAGAAGAAGTTCAAGCAAGGCGGCTATTTCTGCAAACTCCAGGGGACATACCGTTTTCTTCTTGATGTGTGTGAGTCCTATGAACTGTGTCAAAATGTGAGCCCGCCCCTCCACGCTGACTGCAAAACTCCCCAAAATATTTCCTTCTCTTTGACTCTCAGGAGAGCCGCCACTGTGTGTGTGTGTGATGGCAGTGAACAGCAGCAGGTTGTGGGTGTGAGATTGTCCTCAAACCTTCTTTTTTTTTGGTTTCAGTCACGCAGTCAGCCTCAGGCGACATGGTTGGCTGCGGAGTTCACACTGACTTCTTAGGCACAAAAAGGTTTGCTCATGTGAGCCTTTCACATTTTCTGCTCTTTGGTAAGTGGCTTTTCTGTTTCTACTTGACAAATATTCACAATTAACTGTTTAAGGAGAAAATTCCAAGTCGGTCGTCACCATTGTTTTTGTACAGTTTTCTTTCTTTTAGGAAATAATTCAATCTCTCATTCTGTTATCCCCACTCCAGGTTTTATGCTTTCTTATTTCACTCCACTCTCCCTGCATGCTCAAGTACGTCCAGGTAGGCTCACGTCACATTTTGTCACAACATTTTTTTGCTTGTTCATCAACATATTGCAACTCAAATATCAATGTTTTCTTCATATTGCGTCTAATAAAAAGTTTCCTCAGATGAAAAAAGCTTATTTTTGTGTTTAAAAAAAAGGACACAAATAAGACAAAAAGTAGCAGAGTTGGAGTTGGGTTTTTTCCATAGTGAGAGAATTCTTGTGAAAATGAAATATGCAATCTGAGCTTATTGATCTACTTTCACACGTCGTCCTTTTCGTATCATGTTCCAGTGAGGTGCAAGCCAAAGAACATCTCTGCCCAATATCAGCATTGTGGCAATCACTCGGGTAATAAATGCACGTTTGAGTCATACTGAGTTGAATCATCAGGTTTAAAATCAGATTAGAGGCAGTGAGACGTTCTGGTGTTATTCCTCTCTTACAGATGGAGTCCATGACTTAGACTGTTTCAGTAAACATAATTCACTTGGTAATATAAACTGTGTTTGGAAACCTGGCAAGCACATGTCCAAAAAGACATACACACTCATCATCCAGCAACAGTAAGAGAGTTGATGTTTTTCTTTTTCTTGCTTTACAAAACTAAGAAAAATGGTGATTTTATGATAACCGTGTAATTTGTCTCCTCCCAGGAGCAAAAATTACTGCAGAATTTGCCGCAACATGACTGAATTGTCTAAAGCCATCACAATATATAAAGATCAAAACCTGACCGCGGAGGTTTTTGAAAACAGGTCAGGAAACTGCACAAAAGCAGTGTTCAGAGGTTCACCAGAGCACTTGTGTAAGTCCACAGAAATATTTCTATGAGCACATTTTTATTTTATTTGTTTTTTTGTCATTAAAAATTTCTAATTAATATGAACATTGGATTTAAAAAAAACAACAACATA
This sequence comes from Stegastes partitus, assembly GCF_000690725.1. Lineage (NCBI taxonomy): Eukaryota > Metazoa > Chordata > Actinopteri > Pomacentridae > Stegastes > Stegastes partitus. The sequence continues at coordinate 80,265 of NW_007577797.1, forward strand.
AAAACTATTTCAGTGCGATGTGGTCCTCCAAGTCGTGTGTCCTTCAGCCGTCACTCTGGAAGACTAGATGTGAACGTGGGCTGGAAACCGGAGGACGCAGAAGCCGTCAAGAATTACTCTGTGAGGTATAAAGCGGTGAGCAGCCCATCATGGAACAAGGTCAGTGTTAGATGCCTGTTTCATCAGCATGCATGGTTTTCAGTCCAGCTAATGTTTTCTTTTTCCATTAGTCTTCATGGGGTTAAAAAAAACAAAAAAACCAGCAACCAAGTAAAATCAAAGACTCAATTAAAAAAAACAAAAAAAACAAGGTAATGCAGGTAATTAGCCTTAAACCAAAGTGTTGCATGAAAGGTTAGTCTATTCAACAGTTGCTGGGATATTTCAGTGTGGACTGAAGTGGTGCAGCAACAGGCCAACACTGCCATCGCTACTCTGGGAAAGAAAAGGAAAAGATCTAGCAGCAATAGGGAAATACTGCAATGGTCAAAAACTGCAAAAAAATTGTCCAAATAACAGCAAGTATCTGGAAAATAATTATATTATTAGTTGATTTAAATACAGCAAAACAGAATAATTTTACGGTCACATGTCATGAAAGAACAAATAATTATCTGGAAAAATATAGTTTTTTAAGGTGGAAATTCTGTACACTTTTGCTCTGTTTTATTTACTTATTTACATTTAATTTATACTTTTACTTACTTTTGTACTATTTCACTTTGATTTTACTACATACCATCTGTCTTTAAGCAAAAACAGAGAACATCTGCAAAGTATCGGTTTAAAAAATATTTGCTATTTTTCAGTCCCTAATATTCATGTTTTTTTTTTCTTTCAAATAACATTAAATATCTGCAAAATAACCTATTTTGCTGTTTTAAATACGGTTTAAAAAAGGTGTAATTTTATAATCAAATGGTATAAAATAATAAATTATCATTTGCCAAAACAAACACACAGTTAACACGGAAATTAAGGTTTTTGTTTTTTGTGATTTTACTTGATGTTATTTGTAATTTAACAAAACAGGAAAATCTATAGAGTAGTAGTAAATTGTTCAAAATCTTTGACTAAAAACAGTAAAAATAAATAGATAATCACTTTTTACAGTGTAAACCCATGATGCTAACAAGTAAATACTGGACAGTACAAATTTACAGCGAAATAGTAGCATCTGTAGTTGGTCCTTCCTTTGTCTGTAAAATGAGTTCATCAACAACCCACAGGCCTTCTGTCAACTTCTAATCTCCATCAACTCAAAACACTTCTTTCTCAACCTTTACAGTTTGAATAACAGTAACAGGCCGATACATCAGGCTGATTAAATGCCAGTTTCAGGTAATCAGCATCGACTGATCACCACCTCATGAGGCTGGTAAACAAAAAAAATGTCTGCAGACCTGAAATAGCACATTGACGATACATGAAGTCTAAAATCAGCGGGGAACTTTGCAAAACAAAGCATACGTCACGAATCGAAATTAGCTGCTGCACAGAAACGTGTTATCAGATGATTCCATATACAGCAGCACAGGACACTGCAACACCAGATGTCAGCAGGTTCACCACATCAGTACAATGCTTGATTTTTAATTCATTCATTCATTAGTTGCTGCAGTTTTTAATTCAAGTAAGTGCACCGCAGACAGAGTGTAGATTTATTTAAGCCAACAGACAATATAACTGCTTATTTAAGTTCAGAAAATTTGTAGATGTTACTATTATTATCAATAAATTGTTGTATTTACAATATGATGTTGGCATTATACATCATCGGACATCCTGTTCTCTAACTGTCAGCATCAACAAACCCAAAACGGTTGATCGCTACTGAATATTAGTCATCATGAACTGACCTTTATGTGTGAAAGTGGAGGGCCCCTATCAGGCTGGGATGTTTTTAGATGCTGTCATCTGTGGCTTTGTGTATGTCTCTGCTCTCAGCTGCAGATGGATCAGCTGATTAAACAAAGATCATATAAATAAAACATTAATCTTGCTTCAATTTCTGTTCCGTTCACAGACAAATGCGACATCCAAAAATGAAAGCAGCTGTAGCGTGGACGATCTAAACTCCTCACTGGTCTACATCGTCCAGATTCAGTGCAACAGAAATAAAAAGTGCTCACAGTGCCCATGGAGTGAAGCCTACAGCGTCCCATCAGGTCAGCATGCTCTCGTGTGGTTTGGTTTGAGCTAAAAATAGTAATAATGAAGGCATAAATAAAGCTTCTATGTATTCGGTTAATAGTAGAAATGTGCTTCACTGAAAGGCTACAAGAACAGAAAAACATCAAATCAGAAGCTGAAAAGTGAAAAACATAAATGTCTCCTTTCAGAACTGACAACGCGTCCTGTTATTGTCAACCTTGAAGTTACTGACATCACAGAGAAAGAAGGCCGCCGGCGGGTTTCTATAACCTGGAGGGTAAATCTTCCTTTTAAGTGTCCCTAAACAGGAAGTATAGTGGGGGATAGATATCCTGGGTAGCCATAATTGATGAATTTATGACACTAAAATAACCCTGTTTGGTAGTTTCCAGCCAAAGAGCAGAGTGACGACTACTATGTGACCATCGAGAAGGCGTCAGGAGAGGCTCCACGTCAGCAGATGAAAACCTCTCAGCCTGAGATCACACTGATTCTCTCCTATTCGGCTTATCAGCTCGACATCAGCGCTGCCAACAATGCCAGCATCTCTCCAGCTGTAAGCCAGATAATACCACAGCGTGAAGACGGTCCGTACCCACCGGTTTCTCATTTCATCCAATATTTATTATCGCAGTGCAGACCTGACACTGTCTCCAGCCCAGAGTTATGAGATCTGAACAAAGTTTACGTCTGCAGGTATGAGAGAGGAGAAGCTGAACGTGACAGTCCACCACAACACGTCCTTCACTGTCTATTGGAAAGATGATCTCATCAGAACCTTTGTGTGCTACTCTGTGGAGTGGAGGGAAGAGGGGGAAAAGACAGTGTACATGTCTTTTTATCAGGATGCACAAAACAGCAGGACCTTGTTTCCTTTACCAGGTACGTCACTAGTCACACTGTTTCGCCAAGGATCTTTTGAAGGACTGACAAAATTGTGTTCCGAAGTAAGATTTCAGTAAAATTTTCATCCTGGAGCCTGTAGTGACATCCAGGTTGTGGTTAAGTTTAGCCAATAAGAGCACTTTAGTTAAAGGTAGGGAAAGATTAAAGAGCCCCTCCTGAGAAAATCAAGTTGTATTATTACCCCGTTAACATGTCCATATGGTGTTTTATGGTATGTATGGTGCTAGAAGGTATATCATGACTGAAATAAGCAGTTAACACCATGGCCGAACATTTTCACCTTAAAGCTGCAGTGTACCGATGACTAGCCAACTAGCTGGGTGGAGCTTTCTGTATCATTATTCTTCAGCAAAATCGAATTCTGGTGCAAACATTTATGGCTGAATTACTCCAACTCGGCACTGTGTAGCCTACAGTAGCTTTACAGTGTTTGAGCAGTCATAGGTGAGCTGGTATGCTCGAGCTGCAGCAGGCGGCATAAGGGTGGTTGGATAAAGAGGTGGGGACTTCATAGATCTGTTTTTGTGTAATTACTCTCACTGCCAGACGGGGCAGACAAACGTTCCACTCGGGAGTTTGCATACCAGTGATAAAAACTGTAATTCAGATGGCGTTATGTTTCCTGCAAAACGTATTTGCTGTTGGAGAGTTGCGTTAGCATGCAAAGATAATGTCGCGATTAATAATCATCCATCTTGGTTATTTCAATCTCCCAGAACCCCTGAAGCCTTACAAGAGATACAGCATCACTCTGCACACGCGACCGAACAAGGACACCTGCAACATGAAGCACATCAACAACAGTGAGAGCACCTACGGGAGCACACAGTTTTATTTCATGGAAGGACGTAAGTCTCTCTCTTCTCCAACATTTACAACACACATATCCTACCATCCACTAACACAACAGTTGGACTTCTTGGTATCATAAAGAACTCTGTCTTGATTTTCCCACAGCTCCTGCCAGGGCTCCCTCCAACATCAGCAGCTACAACAAGACGCTGAAGTCAATGGTGTTGCAGTGGTCGTCCATCCCAGAGGAGTACATCAGAGGATTCCTGCTGGGTTACATAATCCACTACACCGAGTACCACCAGCGGGGGACGAGCACTGAGAACAGTAAGTATCACACACTAATAACTGGAGGTAAACAGCTGCTTTGTTTTCTCTCGGTCTCCAGAAGTTCATGAACAACACAGTCTGCAGTCTTCACACTGAAAATTTCCAATGAGGTGTTAGAATCTGACACAGTAACACAGCTGTGAAATGTTGTTGTCATAAACATCTAAAAACTTGTTAGTTTGTCTGCTCAACAGTGTAATGTTATTCCTCTTAATATGACTGATCACACAGTCTTCATGCTAGCGTGCTGCTTGATTAGCAGTTATGGTACAAACATTAAAGGTAACCACGTTCACCATCTAAGTTGAGCCTCATTTAATAACAATCAGTCCAGTGTTTGTTGTTGTGTTTCTGTCTGGACCAACTGATCGACCAACAAATGATGTTGCATTTGTCACTTTAGTGCAACTTTAAAGCAGATTTGTCAAAGTGGTCGAGCTGCTCAATTCACCACATATGAATCTTTATGATGATTTTAACTTCCATCCATCCATTATCTATATACACCGCTTAATCCTCATTAGGGTCACGGGGGGCTGGAGTCTATCCCAGCTAACTTAAGGCGAAGGCAGGAGACATCCTGGACAGGTCACCAGTATATCACAGGGCTACACTTAGAGACAGACAACCAAGCACACTCACATTCACACCTACGGACAATTTAGAATCACCAATTAACCTCAACATGTTTTTGGACCTTGTGGGAGGAAGCCGGAGAACCTGAAGAGAACCCACGCTGCATGAGGAAAACATGCAAACTCCACGCAGAAAGATCCCAAAAGATCCTTGCAGCCCTATGATTTTAACTTCCCACAGTTAATAGGCATGATAGTGATCCTTAAAACTCTCTGCTAATGAAAACTGAACCTGCAGCATCTGTGCAAAACTTTTCTGGATGTCTCGGCTTGCATCCAGAGTAGAAGAGTGATATTCAGCAGCAGTGCAAAAACAAATGACGTTCAGCAGGAACAGATCATATGCAAAGAGAGCATGAGACAAGTAACACAACTAGCATTTAAAACATCACAACCTGCAGTATCCAGGACAGCAATGTAATACAGTGCGTCACTGATTGCACATAAAAGTGAAAGCAGCGCTCTGGATGACTAATAAACAATCGTGATCTCAATATTGGTCAAAATACTTGTGATTATCATTGTGACCATAATCATGCAGCTCTACGAAGAAGTATGTTTAGTTTTGCTGAGAACTTTCTCTCTTTGTGTGCAGATGTTACAGTGGATCCTGAGTTTAACAGCTATGAACTGTCAGATCTGAAAAGTGGCACAGCATACAAAGTCCAGATAGCAGGCTTCACCTCTGCAGGAGCAGGACTACGAAGCCCAGCAAGAATCTTCAAAACAGATGATGACGGTAAAGTCGTTCAACAACTTTAAAACTGTCACCAGATGGATTTTCTGATACTTCTAATTGACATTAAATTCTTTTTCTGGATTTTCTTTCACAGCAAATTTCAACGTCAGCAGCATGATCGCAGTCTTTGCAGTGATGGCAATCGTGCTAATATTTGGAACGCCGTTAATAAAAAGGTACGGCAGCCACCAACTCAAATTGATTGCGGACATCATGTGTAGATATCTATATATGGTTTATATCCACTCTGTTTAGAGCAAAAGCCGTCCTGTGGCCAAGCATCCCAAACCCTGGAAACAGCAATGCAATGCAGAAAATAGACGGACCCTGTGAACTGGTAAGTGCCGGTTTGTGCTTTCAGTACCTACTGTTGTGGAAACCTCAAGCTGCCAGCAGGACTATAAAGAGAATTTGTCTTCTGCAAACTTCTAGCTGCAGGTAAAGTTGTGACAGCACACACGAGAAGCCACGCTGTATAATGTAGAATGAGTATACTGTGCTATTTTTCCCTCAGGAGCTCCTTGAGGCCATTAACACTCTACAGGTGGAAGAATGGGACACAAACAGTCTTCAGATCGTTGAGAAAGAAGCTGTGATTCCTGCCAGCACGTTGCCATCAGCGTTACTCTGTGCTGCAGAAGACGAGGAAGATTCACCAGAAATGATTTGTGACTGGTTCCAAATGGACACAGACAGCGCAGCGGGAGAGATCTCACCTGAAGATACCACAGACACATTGTTAGAAACACAACAGACAAACATCCAAAACGCTCCTTTGGTCTTCTCAAGTGGATATACCACCATGGAGATGTTTCAGCAGGGGATGCCGCAGGGTTTACCGGTGAATACAGCCGCAACTGAAGCTGTGGAAAGCCAACCGGAGGACATGACTGTGTCAAAGTCAGGGATGGACTATCTAAGACAGTTCAGTACCAGACTTGTCCAAACTTGGCCAGTGAGCAGTCATCCATGATTTTGTGATAAAAGTTGGACTGCAGAGCGTGAAGAGCCATGATCACTACATGAAAGACTTCACAGAACCATTGTCGGTTACTCACGATGATGAGCAGTGCTGCTGTTTGGCTGTTGCAGGTCAACAAGGTTGATTTAGGCTTATACCATGAATAGCAATAACAAAACTGTGTTTAGTTCATGTAAATGTGAAAAATTCATCTGAAAACTTGGCATGCATGATGTTGAATTTTAGATACTGGATTTGGATATCTGGTGAGATTGTTATTTCTAACCAAGAGATTTTGGCAGATGGCAAATACCAATAAATGCACATATTTTTCTACCTAATTACAGAGAACATCAGGTCTCTTCTGTAGAGGAGCTAACATATCATTATGTACGGTGGCCAAATGACGTGCATATACACAAACGAGCTGCATGTACATGAATGCATTGCATAAACAGAAACGCGCTGCAAAAAGAAAACGCTGCATATCCACTCACACAACGGAAGTGCCCCAGGCCTCTAGGGGCAGTAGTGAGCTTTTCACCTGAGAGGCAGACAACGGTGAGCGAGACAGGTAACGTTAATTGAGGGAAAAGCCAACCCAGTCTCAAGGCAGCTCGTGAAATAGTCACGAAACTTAATATTATTATTATTATTATTAACAATATTATTATTATTATTTTTATTGCTTCGTGTCCTGGGACCTGATTTGCCCAACTTTCCGTGTTCCCCAGCATGAATTTCAAACCATTACATTTCAATTGGAATTAACTTTCGTCTCTGGGATATGTTTTTTACCTGCTAGACAGCACATTAGCTGTGATGTTTTTGTTGTTCTTTTCTTCCGACAGTCAGGCATTAACCAGTTTTACTGTTCTGGCCCGTCCACACTAATAACTATACAGATGTGTGCGCCCACACTGACCAACGTTAGTGTGGTCTGAAAAGAAGGACGCATGCAGGAAAACGCCAACCGGAAGATGTACTGTGATCGCAGCAAGTGTAAAGTGTAAGAGTACATCATATTGTGGCATTTTTTGTGTTTTTGTTACACCGGCAGTGTTTGGGGGAAATTTGTGCTCGTGCTAAGGCAACCCTGTTAGTGTCGACGCACAGCCTCGTCGAAGACCCAGAAGAGATCCATCCTACAGAGTCTGTAATGTTTTTGTGTGCACAGTATTACTGGGTTGGCTTTTCCCTCAACTAACAGTCCTTGTCTTGCTCGCAGTTATCTGCATCTCAGGTGAAAAGCTCAGTACTGCCCCTAGAGGCCTGGGGCATTTTTGTTGTGGGGCACTTACGTTGTGTGAGTGGATATGCAGGGTTTTCTTTTTGCAGCGCATTTCTGTTTATGCAATGCATTCATGTATATGCATGTCATTTGCCCCCGTCGGCCACCGTAATTATGCCTACTCTTGCTGTGATGGCCCACTGGCAGACAGAAAATACAACAAACATTTGCTAGACTAAACTTAAACGCCAAACATGGCACATTCAGAAGCATCACAATCATGAGATTGGGACAGATGGACGTGCGGGAAACTCAAAAACAAAATGCATCCAAGCTTGTCTTTTGCTGGCATGGAAGAATAAAAAAGTTTGGAGGCAGTTCGTGAGTTTGGTCAGACTTTCTTCAAAGTATATTCAGGCCCCCGGCACAAACAATACATCGTATTCACAGTTGAGTGTCATCAGCAAAGTGATGAACATTATTGCATTATTCTGACTTTCTGTCCCCCAAGTATAGATGCAGAATTTTACTGGAGCTTTATGGAACGCCAGAGTCCACATTAAAACAAAAAGCAAAGACTTCAGCAATTAAAGAAAATAACTGAATGAAAAGCTTCTTTATTGAATGTTTTTGGAAACAGATCAGATGTGTAGTTAGAGTCAAACTGAGGGGGATCATGTAGAATACATCCAAGCTCTTCAAAGACATTTTTACCAAACCTTTACATCGAGTCCCAAATGCAGTATCAAGCAGCCAATCACCCCGAAGCAAACCATCACACATCTCTGCAGTATCTACCAGGATACACAGATATATATATATAAAAACAAAATACAGTTCCTCACATACCGTCTGAATGCTTTTCACTAAACTTTCACCACGAGTTCACCACCAACTGAAGCCTTTTGTACGTAAAAGAGCAGGAAACTCAAATAAAAGCAACAATAAAATCAGTGGAATTTGGCAAAGATCGCCATAAAGTCTCTTTTTAAAAGTAAAACTTTTAAAACATAAGTCTCCACAGACATTTAAAAAAAACAAACATTGATCTCTGGGACCAGTTTGCAGACATTTTATAACTGAATCACGATACTGCAAACTGCAACATCAAAATTGACAGAAACAAAAGTCAAACCAGAAAACAAAGTCCAATGAATGTTTCGTCTATTCTGCTATTAATTACTAAGGACAGCTTACAATACTTTAATATAACATCTCATTAGACTTATCTATTCCACATCCTAAACAAATCTCCGTATTTTATTAGAATATTCTGTACAATCTTAGTCTAGGCACTTTTTGACCCTTCTGTGCTTGCATGCAGTTTGTTGACCTGTGACATTTCATGTTCAGCTTCATCCAGACTGCGAACAGCGTGAGCTTCTCACTTTCTCCAGTAAAATGAGCCGACAAACATTTTTCCAAACCGCTCATAGTTTTACAGTATAGGCCTGTGTCGATTGTGTATATAAAACAGTAAATAGTTTTTGTCTCACAGCATTACAACAATAGCAGGACAATGGAACATGAAACACTGTGATCTTGTCGCAACCACCAGCTGGAAATATAAAAAAAATAAAACAAAGTAAAATACATGTACACCCATACAAACAAAAAACAGGAACAAAAGCAATGTGTCCATCACGTCGACCAAATGAGAATTATTTATACAACACAGCAAGAACGTAATCTGCAGTCTCATAATTACAAGTCATACAAGTCAACTTCAAGTCATAAAATCACTGTAGATTTTGCAAAACGCCGCAGTTCCCATGTGATGAAGAAACATGGTGCAAAACAGGGAATAAAAGACACTTCACAGACCGCAAACATTCCTTCAACACACACACACAAAAAGGGCAAATGAGCATTTCAGCATCAGCAGAAGCCTCTTTTACTTAATCCCAACACTGAGGGCTCAACAGGAGGGACCCTGCATGTCTTGAAATTTGTATTAACTATGTAATGCTGCTTCGCTCAGTCAACGAGCAAACTAAATACGAGAAGTTGCTGTTAGAGTCACACAACAGACAGAGCAGGTTACACCCTACAAGGCTTCACGCCGACAGAAACTAATGTTACTGCACAAGATGAGAACTTAAAACATCCTGCATTAGGTAAAATGACACTGGCCTCCTAAGACTTGCAGGGTTTTTAGTTTTTGGTGTGATCAGACAGCAGGATGATCGGTGCACACATCCAACAGGCGCAGAAGCAAAACACAAAAAAACAACCCAGCAATGTTTAAATTCTTTGCTTCTCAGCCGAGATACAATAAGTCCAGATGTTTATATATATTACAATTATTATTAAATTCATGTTCGATGTATTCACAAACGTAGCTGACAAAATACACAGCATGAAGCACTTTCGAACTTAAAATTGAAGTCCTCTGTTTTTATATTCAGGCTACATCTACACGAATACGTTTTCCTTTTAAATTAGCTTTTTAAAATGAAACCGATCTCGATCCTGACTTTAGCACCATTTCTGAAATAATCTGTGTGCATACCAGTGTGTCTGAGAAAGCATTTCATGTGACCGTTCATGTCCACAGGGCATGTGGCTCCTGGTGTAAACATGAAGCAGGGGGCTGTTTGCTTAGTTATTACACTGAAATGGAAAGACCAGAGATTTCCTTCACTGCACAGCAGCTGCGAGTGGACAACAAGGTCAGCAACACCTGTAGTCTAATTAGTAACGTTCAAATAACCACCGATGTTCAAGGATGAAAACCGGTCAGGTGACAGGAGTGTGACGAATCATAAGCTCAACTAGGAGGTAAACATGGGGGTCTCAGTTTCTGACACTACGATGCAGCGCTGCAGTTTTAAAACTAAACCAGGGTTGTCAGTGTTTCCAAGTCGTTGCTTTAGGGGTCTTAAAATGTGAACGTAGCACAAGTTATGCATTTTAAATTAAAAAAGTATATTAGTATGGACGTAGCCTCAGTTAATAGCTGCAGACACAGATTGTCTTTAGAGGAGATTACATTTTTAGTTTGATTTAGAATAGTCGTACTTGCTATTTTTAACATTTTGCATTAAATGCTGCCTGAGGAAGTGTGCAAAGTTGAAAATCAGCAGTCCAGAGAAGCTTCCATTCGCAGCCTTTTTACATACATGGTGAAGACAAATGCCGCTAATGTTGGAGAAATAAAAGGCTTTCTGAACTAATAAAGTTCAAGGTTCATGTAAGTCAAGGGTGAAACCACAGTGAAATCCAGCTTCGAACTGATGGAGAAATGAATATAAACTTGGTTCTTCTTATGGGATTTCTGCCTGAAAGTGAGTCTCAGAGGATCTGTCGCTGATTCAGGCGTATGTTTCCAGTCTGTTGCGGCAGTCGTCTAGTATCTACACAGAGAGGACATCCGGGCCTGGGTTCTTCAAGCCAGAAGCATAAACTGGAGGAGAACACTGCAGGATCTGTACAAGATTACAAGTTCATTATGTAATCCAATTCAGCTGCCTTAAAACAAACACTGCTTTTTTTTCTCAATGTGTTTCGCTACTCTACAGTAGTTTCTGGGCTTGTAGTGTTCTGTGTAACTGAGTGCTCACTTGCCCTTTAGGCGGGACACTGAACTCGTGCTGAATTACAGGATCTGTGTTGCCAAGAATGTATCGCAAAGGAGAAACTCAGGAGATGACGATGAGAGAATTGTTAAGTGGTTATTCAGTGTTTATGCATGTATACGCACATGATGGGCGTTAGGGTTCTTTGCTGGAACAGGGAGTAGTTTCCACGGTGCTGTAACAGTCACTTGGTGCTGTGTGAATCCATGGAGACCTCCTCCTCGTGGTGAGTCTTGTAGCTGCCGTTGTGCTGAGCGCAGGGCGACGCCGTCATGTCCTCGCTCGGTGTGATCGAGTCTTCTCTGTCGCTTTCATACTCTTCCTTTTCTTCTCTGTCATAGTCCACCTCCACCTGAAATACCAACAAACAATAATTCCCTTATGGTTGAAAGTTTTTAATGCCTGGAAATACATCAGGATATTATTCACAACTGATGCTGATATACAGACAAACACTGAACTCCTACAGCATCCTACATGGTAGACTCATATTTTAATGCCCTGTGACCTCTGTTTGTAATTCATTTCTATAAAGCCTGGCCCACTGCAGAGCATTTCTCCTGCAGAGTGCTGATGCCACCAAACAGCACTCGGTTCAACACTGGTTTATGTAAATTTGCAGCATTAAGCTCCACAATTAAATGTGTCGAAGCAGTAACCACAGATGAGTCGTGCTCTTCTATGTTAGCTGCTGTCTGTTTACATAACCATTCCCTGTTTCAGTACAGTTCACTTCGTAGTCAGGGAGGCTTGAGACAACGTGTAAACTGTTGATGTTTATAACCTGCTATGGTGTTATTCTGAATTACTGTGTGTAAAACACAGCTAAAGTTTCAATGACAATATGTGAGTCAACTCGAGGACTTCTCCGCCAATTATTTCAATCATCTATCTTCCGAAAATCAGTACTGAAACTATCTTTCAATCTAGTTAATCAGTAACCACCTCGATGTCTAATCATCTGTACGGGGCTGATCTGAGGTGCATGCTGCGTCATGTCGTGTACATCCATCAGTTGTCAGTTATTTCAATGACACACAGAAAAGAAGCTTTGTTCTTCATCATTTAGAGACATTGTTGGGTTGATGCTCCATCTGCTGAACGCTGCTCTGCAAATGTTCTTCCTGCTGAGACTCTGGATGGAAGTCTGTGAGTCTAATAAGCCAAGTGCTGAACCATATGCAAGTTAGTCTGTACGGATGTAGCGCTGTGTGCACATATGTGCAGAGTTTAGAGGCATGCTAAGACCGGCCTATGCCAAAAACATGGACTGCACTGCACTTACATAGTGCTGATCCAAAACGCGCTTTACAGTGCTTCTCATTCTCCCTTTCACACACACCGATGTCAGCAAAGCTGCCATGCAAACTGCTCGCCTGCCATCGAAATCAACCTCAGTGTCTTGCCCAAGGACACGTCGGCATGCGGAGGAGCTGCACATTCAACTGCCAACCCTGCAATTAGTAGACAACCAGCTCTACCTCCTGAGTCACAGTCTTATGTCTGGGGAAGATATCTTCATTCACATAAATGAAAACACAAGCACACATGCAAAGAATTTGAGAGATATCTTTTGTTGAAAACAGGACCAGATTTCAGATTCAGAGAATTCCTGAATTCAGACATCTCAAGTTCAGGTAGTCAGTGTTCATGGAAGTTGCTTGAAACAGGTAGAGAACCTGGTTAACTAACGAGGGAGGAATGCTTGACTACAACGACAGCATTCAGTCATGTCTTGGTTAACATTCTTGTTCAGAACACTGGCCATAGGGAGGGAAGGCAGAGAAGTTCATTATGCAGCATCGGGATGTTTCTATCAAAGTTTTGAGACATTTTTAACAGCTGCAGGTCTGCAGTAAGTAAATACAAATGAAGCTCACAGGGAGAAGTTTGCTTTTAGAACGTGTTTTGCTGGCAGTATCACTTGAGAAAGCTGTGAATAAAGTGACAGAATTGACGGAAATCTTCAGCGTAACTACAACAAACAGAATTTTGCAAGATGCGAGCGGTTTTTGAGGAGAACATTTGCTCAGCTGTCGTTTGTCTAACAAATGTTCCGATTGTTATCAACAGTAAAGATGAAGCGGGACAAGTCTAAAATGTGTCACCTTTTATCTCTCAGCTATCATTTGGGGAGATCTCTGTAGTACTCGTTCAGAAGTAGGGCATTTGTGGTTGGACATTCACGTTGGGGAGGAGTGGAAACATTCAGCAAAGAAACAAGGTTACTTCGGGGAAATGTGTTGAGGGCATTTAGTAGACACATAGCTATTGCCTCTTTAATGCTTTTCTTCACAAATTTGATCAATTTTTAAGTATTTTTCTTCCAAACCATTATTATTTGTGACTGAAGCGTGAGATTTGTCACCTTCGTTGGCTTGGCTTTGCTCTTCATCCTGTCCTCGTCTTTGCGGCTCCTCTTCCTCGATGTGGACCGTTCCTTTCTGTCCCTGCTGCCCGCCCTCCTCTTCTCCCTCTTACCTCTGGAAGAAGTCGATAAAAACTAAACCACTGATATTTGCCATGCACACATATCCACTGACAGACACAGGACTTTGGTGGGATAGGATGTGATAGATTTACCTTTTTGGTGAAGGTGACCTGGCTTTCCTTCGAGGGCTCCTGGACCGATCTTTACTCCTCCTTTTGTGGCCTCTGAAAACAAACACATTAACCTGATTAAGTGCGTTCGCTGAAACAACAAGAGCCAAAATCCTGAGCTATGTTACAGGTAACAGCCTGCTGTTTTAAAAAGTTTATAAAATAGGATCAGTTTATCATTTTTCTCCACAATACTGACCCCTACTGCCAAAGACAAGAACAACAAGATGCTATTACAGTTCACAGGGCTCCAGACTGCGACCAAAACAATCCTTTTTTTTAAGGGTGTGCAAGTTAAAATTTCAGGCGGTCACATTGGTGCGAGTGCATAACGGTCATTAACCTGTATTAGTGTCGCTGTAACTGGCACAGGAAGCTACTGTGTTAACCACAGTGGTAGAAAATAGTACTTTTATTTAACTTTGGTGTCCTGCTGTATTTAAGCTTAAAAATGGGGTTTTCTCGTGAAAAACGGAGCCCACCTGCATTAGCTGTTTTTCCCGCTCATAGAAAAGGGCGCATGTTAAAAACATCACTCTGTTTCATTTTGGACAAATCTGACATTAGAACTCCCTCGTTTACTCTTTATTTTTAGGCGCACATCGGTCTGAGCACTGCAGACACCAGCAACATCTCCCACAGCCTGCTATGTGGGGTGTTTAAGAAACATCAGTAAATTGTAGTGTCTATCAATAAGAAAACATTCAGCAAGTCCTATGTTTTGCCTGTGACAAGGTGGGAGGTGCAACCAAATGAGAAAGTTAGTCTGGAGCCCTGGTTTATCAGCCACCTGCTGTATTAAAAGGAATGTTATCTTTAAAACAAACAAACCCAAAACCAAAAAAACCCAAAACTATTTATCACAGCCAGAAACTGTAAAACAAAACAAAAAAAAAAAAAACTGAAAGATTTATTTGATATTCAGCTTTCTAGCAGTCCAGAATTGCACATCATGACATGTCAAATCTAAAATTAACTAATGAACCATTTGCACCAGAAAAAAAAAAAAAAACTGTCACGAAAATTCAGGAACTTTTGAGCTCAACTGCAGGCTGTGTTTACACAGAGCAGACAGGAAGAAGGAAGGAAACATTAAAAATCTAAGTAGTAAAATATCTATAGTATGTAGAGTCACTATCAGTAACATGATTGAAATTTGTAGAAAATAACAAAACAAAAATGTTTTTTGGGATTTTTATTATGATTGATGTCATTTTAACTGTGTCACACTGCACACAAGATATTTTAGAGTTTTCTCTCCTTTTGGCCATAGTTGTGCTGTTTCCACAGAGGTGCAGGACTTTATAACACAATGAAAAATGAACCCACAGTGAGAAAAATGTGACAAAATTTGCCATAAGAAACTGCTTCAGTGGGTTAAAATATGGTTGGTCTTTTCCTGAATTCTGTTGATCTCTTAGATGCAAAATATAGAAACAACTGCAGCTGCTAATGTCTACTAGTGTCTGTCACAGTAACACAACAGGAGCAGCCTTCAAATGAACCCTTGAAATGTCGTGGGCCATCAATGATAGACCTTCTCCATCTTCTACATATAGTCTTTGGTCCGTCATACCTCGAGCGACTCCGGCTGCGTCTCCTGTCTCTGGAGCGAGAGCGCCTCCTGTGAGTGCCTCGGGAACCGTGGGAGTCAGTCGCCGGCCACGACCTCTGAGACGCTCTGTTCCAACAAGACGGAGAAGCTGTTACTGTCTGAACACCATCACCATCACAACATCAAAAACATGAACTCCAGAGGATGAGTGGGGCACCTGTGTTTCGAACGAGATCTTTTCCTCCTTGTTCTCGAGTGTGATCGTGAGCGTGACCTCCGCGATCTCCTCGACCGACTGGATGAGCGCTTCTTCGTTTCTGTCGGAGCACGAGCAGTCTCAGTGTTAAAATGCAGCACAACTTCAGGTGTGTCACAGAAACCTTCCTACATGCAGCAAGTCAACCTGTTGTACCTGGTTCTATGGCAGCAGCGATGGTAGACTGGGCTTCCCTCACCCTCTTCATCACACTTTCTAGCTCTTTCGCAGCAGCCTGCGGTGTCAGCTCTGGTGGTTTTACTATGGCATTATTGGAATGATTAACCCTGAAAGACAGTAAACAATCCATCGATTCACACAAAGCACCCAACAGTATTATGTTCTCTTTACTTATTCAGGACTAGTATGAGTAAAAAATGAACTTTTAAGAACAAGCACGTACTTTAGGGGCCTGTCTCCAAACATGACTCCGTTGAAGGTCAGGGCTCTGGCCACGGACTCCTGCTCAACAAACTCTACGAAGGCGAAACGTGTTGGCTGGGTCTCATCTCCAGCCATACGCACAAACTTTACATCTCCCACCTGTTTAAAGAACTCCAACAGCTGCTCTGCAGTGGTGGTCTGTGGAAGAAAGATCAACTAAATCAGAAGAGAGCTAAAAGTCCTGAGGTCCAAAACCACAACGGGGCTGTTCAAATGAAAGATGTCAAACACAATAAATATTTGTTTCATGATTACACTGGCGAAGAAAACCGTGCATCACCTGTATCAATCAATATATACCATTTGTGTGCATTATGGCTGTTCATAACAATACAGTAACTGAAATAACTACCAACACCAGTTTTCTGTTGTGCAAAAACAGAAGGTCACAAGGAAAATATTAAATTTTCCGATGATTAGTCTGTAATCTCCTTCCTAGTGTATTTACTATTTAATCCTTTACAACCATATAAAGTTTGCCAAGAGTGATGCTGGAATCACAGCCGCCGTCGATGCCTACGTGTTGGAAAGATGTATAATGGACACACTATAGCCTACAGCAGACAAGAGAAAACACCTAAGAGAAAACTGAATTCAGTGTTTGTTAAGTATGTTCAGGACCTGCAGATACACGGTTTATTTCAGTGACTGACAGGGCATGGTGTACTCCTCTGCACTTGAAGGTGTCATTAATCTTCTTTTACGGTCACACAGAGCTTAAGAACAAATAGTTCCCCACACGCATTACTAGGTGTGTAATTTGGTTGCATCTGTCCTCAATAATTACAGTCAGCTAGACAGACGAGTGGAACAAGGAAGCCGGCACGATCTAATGAATGAAGGAAATGCTTGTTGGAAAAATGATGACGATGGTTGCTACAGAAAACACAGGGCGGGTCTACATATTCAATCACATGAAAAAAGACCAAAACCAACAATGAACTGATCTTACTAGGGGTGTGCATCTCTATCTTAAGAGGCGATCCGATATGAATCTAGATACATGGGTTACGATACGATTCACTAACGGTACATTTTAATACGTTACGATTCGATGCGATGCAGCTTGAATCGATTTGTGTGGTGAAAGAAATTAAAGAGAAATTTATCAGGTCAGAACAATGTCATTGTTTGTTTTTCAAATACACACAGACAAGACAGACTGTTGCTGTATTAAACATGAGAGAATATTCACATTGACCTCTTCAGTATATTGCAATCCATAAACGTTGCAAGCTGCAAACATTTAACGTGGCCTCAATTTGTTCTGATGCATTTTATCAAACCAAACTAATGTTCTGCTCTGTGTGTGTTTCAGTGAACAAACCCAAGTTAAGCTTCAAGTTCTGCACTGGATCTCTGACACTGAATGCACAGACTAACACACAACACAACACAACACAACACAACACAACACGCTTGTATGTTGTGGGTTTTGCTTGGTCAGACAATAATATGTTTTGTGTGTTGTTATTAAACAGGCAGCATGTGTCTGTGTTAAGTTGTGACTATCAGCAGTTGATCTGGGCGTGTTTCCTGAATAACCATCAGGTGGTTAACAGCTGGCAGAATGGAAAAGATCAATAGGAATGAAGATGATCCTAGTCGAGCTGATCAATAGCACAATACGCAGAACATCAGACTCATATTTTCACCACTGGTCTACATGGTTTCAAATCCTCTCAACGAACTTGACAAATATGTTTTTTATTTTGGCCAGCCATTTGGTTTTGCTGTCTGTAGATGATACTGACATGTATAGAGACTTCATTAATGTTTGCGTTTTTTGGCGAATTCTTCTTCATGTATTATCTTTATCTTCACACACAGGCAGGTCTGGTCGAGACGAACATGTGGACGGAACATCTGGAGCCTAAATACAGCAAGCATCGCTAGTTAACGTGGAACACCGGTGCTGTTGGCCATGCTGTTGTGTTGCTGTTGCTAGCAAACACGTTAAGTGAACGTTAATTTCATCACAGCAGAAGTCTTGCGAAACTGGAGCAGCCATATTTAGCAGCAGAGCTCCAATCAACCGACTCATAACTTTACAACCAGACATTGACCACTCCACCGCAGATACAGATCAATCCAGACGTCCGCAAATCGATGTATTTATATCGTGAAAGTTAAAATTGATTTCCCGTTCGTATCTGTGAATCTTTACACCCCAAGATCTTACAAGTAGGCAGTTTGTCGATTTAAAGGCTGACAGCTCCTTCCTCTGTGCCACAGAGTTTCACATTATCCAAAAATTATTAAAAATGATGCTTTTAGGGTCGGTTGGTTGTGAGTGTAAAAGGTCTGAAAACGTTCAAAAGTCAAAGCTTATGTGTTTTTGAACACTGAAGCACGCAACCATATTCTAGACGACCCTAAAAGTGTAATATGACCCCTTTCAAAGCACATGAATGAGCAACGTTGTGAGCATAATCACTGGAATTCATTTTGAGTCGATCCCACGTAAGCAGTTCTGCTGTGTAAATATCGACTGGAGCATCAAACCCAGGGCATAAAACAGTCCCTACTATATAGACTATTTACTTCTATTTGAGTAACGCACGCTTAAAAACAACAACGATCAACAGTTTGAATACAACTTGTTACAGCCCTCAGTGCTGAATTTGTATGTAGGTAGATTGTGAGGTTATTTTTTTTTCCTCTTTTCAGGTGACGCCCTGAAAAGCAGCAGGAGTGGCCAAGTCCATCTGTGGCCACTCTGCTGTCAGCGGGCCTGACCAGCAGCTGGTGAGCTGTGTGGTGTCGGTGCCTTTGTCTTGCCTTAGCCAGGCGTGTGTGGTGCGCATCAACCTTTGGATCGGCTTCATCACTGTTATTAAGAAGCTTGCTTTAAATTAATCTGTTATTGCTTTAATTGCAAATATTTTTTTTGTTACCGAGTCAGTTTCCTCTGAGGGAGGGTTGGAAATCAGTCTGGTATTGGTAGAGAGGGACCAAAAAATTAATCTTCAGCCTCATCTTTCAGCTTAGACTTTTTTGTAAAATAGAACATTCAGACTATATGGCATATATAAAACTAAAGCACGAGAGAGATTTCAAATCTTTGTACTTAATGCAGTGTTGCTGTGAATACTAAGTATGTATTCTGGAAGACGAAACAGCAGATCGCTTCCCTCATCCTTACCAGCACGTCAATCAGGCTAGGTATATGATCAGACATTATGTTACCTGTGAGTTCAAGTTGCCGACATAAACCGTCCTCCTGATCTCATCGATTTTTGAGGGATCCACATTTCCGATGAGGGGGGGCTGGGAGGATGCTGTCGAGTCGAGAGCAGCTGGCATCCGATTCACTAAGGGAAGGTTCAGCTGCAGGTGTAAAACACACACAGACACACACACACACACACAAGGGGTGTTTAACTTGCATGACTTTAGGAGAAGACAAGAGAAGGACCAGATGCTGACTCACATTCTGCAGTGGAGCTGGAGTAGGTATTGGCAGCAATCCCCCGCCAGGAATCAGACTGGGTACCGGGGCAGCAGGTGCCAAAAGTGACAAAGCCTTGGCCTCTTCTGGGATTTTCCCTGCAGGACAACAGCAGATATTAGCGAAGGCAATAGAAGGACTCTTCCCTCTGTCTCCTCTATGTCTGCACAATTAGCCCACTGTATTCTAGAGAGAAAGAGAGCATACACTTCCCCATACAGCCTACAAGTGTTCTACTGTCTACTCATGGTATACTGGAGACCGAGCATCCTTACTTTGCTTGTTATTAAATTCTCAGTCAATCAGAATTATTATTTTCAATCAAGTGCAAATTTTTTTTTAAACTTAAGTCACAAACAAAAGAACAGTGATTTTTTTTTTTTTGTCCTTGGTCTCTTTTCATAGATCAAAAAAAAAGAAGAAGAAGAAGAAAAAAAAAAACACAATGCAGAGAATGAGTCAACACTTTGATGTATGGGTCACCTGTACTGGAAACATATTGGTCATGAACCATACGATATCAAGCATGGGCGCTTTTCCGTGGGGCGATCGTTTCGCAGTGTTGGAAAGGTGTGCAACACAAGACAACCCCAATGGCTGCATCACTAATAGCACACAGAACATCAGATACAGAAAAGAACAACAATTTTAAGAACTGTAGGAAAGGTTAGCCAAAAACTTAGCTATTTATAAAAAAAAAACAACGAATTAGGAATTTTGCTCATTCCACTCTGGATTCTAATCTGCTTCTTTGCTGGAGAAGAAGTTAACACTTATAAAAGACACAAAACAGCTACAAATCCATTTCATTACAGCTGTAGGGACTGTGCATGTATTACAGTTGTTTAACACGACAGGTTTCCTTCTAGTGCTAGGAAATATATTTCAAAACACAGCATTCACGACGCAAATGGATGTCACCAAGAGAAAATGATGCTAATCTGTGTCATTACTAAATACAAAACATCCATATCAGAGGCGTAGTGTAGTAATGTGAGGGAAATGATGCCTTCTACTACAGACTTGAGTACAGATCAGAAGAGCAAACATAAGTCTAAAGATTTTATGTTCAAATGAGATAAAGGTTTCATTACTGGGTCTCACTTTTTCGCAAAGACTAGCCCCTCACTACGGTGTGGGAGACAAGAGAGTAAAAGTGTTAGTGATCCTCCTAACATCCCATGTGTGATACACATCCCACCGGTATGCCGTAGCAACCTGGACAGAATTCAATCACACACAAGCTGCAGCTGTAGCAGAAAGAGAGAGGGGGGAGGGGGTTGGACAATAATCAAAACAACAAACCAAAATAACAAATATAAACACAACGCTAGAGATAAGCAATACTGCAGTTTCTTTTTTTCTTTTTTTTTCTAGATAGAGACAGTAGAGAGTGGACAACATGGGAAAGTATGAAAGGAAACAAACCAAAAGAAAAGAAAAATAAATAAAAGAGACAAGGTGTCCATCTTGGAAGGTTCAGCGGGCTATTCTCCTGGTCACATTCCCCCCTTGAAGGCTGCGTTGGCCCGATCGGGGATAGTGGCTTGGAAAACAATGCCTGACTCAGGCTAGTGTAGTGTAACAGCTGGGCCAGTCTAGTCATCTGATATGCACACATAATCACACAGAAAAAACATACAAAACCAAATTAATAAACTCAGTAGCCATCCAGCACCAAGTCACGTGGACAAAAAAGCATCAAGTTAGAGGTGATATCATTTTGACTGTACAGAGGCACTAAAGGGGAGGGGGTTTTAAAGAAAAGGAGCACCAAAAATGAAAGAGAGAAAGTAGGGAGGATAGGGGGGGCATGGACATATTGAGTAATTTCCAAACAGTAATGAAAAACCTACTAGTTCCAGTGTTTACAGTGAGGTGAGCCTACATAATGCAGCTTCTAAAACATTCATGTTATCAGTAGAAACCACCTTGTGACACCAAACAGAAACCTGGACTGGGTGCTTTGGGATTTTTTTTTTTATCTATCTAGGGTTGCAGTGAGGCGATACAACCCATCACCTGTAGCAAATACTAGTGACAGGAAAAAAAAATGGCTGAGATCAGAACTAACCAGTGGCACAACTTGCCAATTTTTCCATGTGAATGAGAGAGGAAAAAAACAAAAACAACAACAACCCAGAATTCAACCCAAAAAAATACCAAACGACTGAATTCAAAAGGAGCAGGCCATACATAGCAAAACTGAGACATGTCATTGTTATTTGTTTGAACGAAACGGGCTGCACTCACCTTCCGCACATGGCACTACTATCAGAGCTCTGTCAATAAAAACAGTATTGGTGAGATGTTGCGCCACACCAACACTGGAAGGCTCTCGGTACTTTATGTAACACACTTTGGACGAGAAAGACAGAGGAGCATTGCTGCGGAAGAGGGAAAAAAGGCAGAGAAAAAAAAGCAGGTTAGTTATTTATTACGCCATTTAGTCATGTTGGTAATAGGCCGCACATCCGCGGTTTTGCCTAGTGAGTCATGCCGCGACAGGTTTCTCTTACTCGGGCGGGTAGAGCCGCAGCTCCTCGATGTCTCCCAGGAAACCGAACAGAGTGCGCATCTGCTCGCTGCTCACGGCCGAGGACAGGTTGGTGACCTGGACGACGGCGGTCCCCGGTATCCCGCTCATTGTGCACATTAGTGAGTACGACGACAATCTCTGAGTGTGGTATTTGTACAGTATTTATTTTTCGGTGACCCTACTCGGTGCAGTACTCATGGCGGCCGAGCGAGGAGCTTCACGGTCTTCCTCTCGCTTCATGACAGGCTTTCACTGTTGGGGTGGAGGTGCACTACCGCCCCCTGCCGCATCACACTGTGCATTACAAACACCCCGGACCAAACCACAGCTCACAGGAAAAGAAGGAAGAAATATAGAAAAATAAGGAAAAAAAGAGAAAAACAGACATTAAGGAGATTATTGTACATAATTACTCAAAAAGTATAAATATTAAGCTTAGGTATCGTTTATTATAATATTATTTATTGCTTACCAGAGTCATTTAAAAATTAAGCTTAAGATGCTACAATATATTATCCAAATTTGCCAAACAAGTTTAAATATTAGGATTGAGATTCAACAACATTTTTTATGATACAAATTTATGCTACAGGTTCGAATAGATAGATAAGATAGAACTTTATTGATCCCTTTGGTTGGGTACCTCAGGGAAATTGTTGAAATAGTGTGTTTAAGGTTAAGACTATACAATAATATTTATTAGACAAAATCACCAAAGTAATTTAAATGTTATGGTAAGACCATACTATGAGCAAAAAATAAATGTATATTTGATTCATTTTTATTTGAATTTGTATTACTAAGTTTGAACAATTGAAATAAAATTAGAATTTCTCAAACTTAATGGTGACAAAAGTTTGAGTATGAATCACATTATTTGAATTTTTACTGACTAAATTAAAACTGTATTCTAATATTCTTAAAGCCGAATGTATTATTTGGAAATTTATTTCACTTGCTCTGAATTTGAGTTTGATCCTCACTGAAAATTAAACTTCTTACATTCAGTTTTTACAGTCAAAATTCAGTTTCCTGAAATTCAGAAATTTCCAATTCTAACTCAGGATTCAAATAAAATTTTTGATTATAATTATTCAAGCTGAGCAATCCAAATTCAAATATAAATGATTCCAACTCAGTTTTTGGGGGCACAAATTTCTGTCCATACCCTGCATATTTACTTATACACATTTACCTGACTGCTTCATATATTAGGATTACAAACCTACAACATATTATTTTATACACATTCACCTGAATTATTTAAATATTAAGATTATAACTCAACAATAATATCCATCCATCATCTATACACCACTTAATCACACAGCTGGAGTCTATCCCAGGTGACTCAGGGTGAAGGCAGAACCAAGCACACTCACATTCACACCTACAGACAATTTAGAATCACCAGTTAATGTCAACATGTTTTTGGACTGTGGGAGGAAGCTGGAGACCCTGGTCAGAACCAACAATAATATATCCATCCATCCATTATCTATACACTGCTTAATCCTCACTAGGGTCGCGGGGGGGCTGGAGTCTATCCCAGCCGACACCCTGGACAGGTCACAATAATATATAAAATACAAATTTGCCTGACTAATTTAAATGTTTGGGCTAATACCTTATCATATACAGAAACTCAACAAATTCAAAGAGTGCGGAGAGAAGGAACTCCCTCTCATCAGGAAGAAACCTCGAGCAGAACCAGACTCAGGGAGAGCTGCCATCTTCCTCGACACAGACCTGCTGAAAGTTACATCATCGCGTCTGTAAAAAGAAACAAAACTACTGAAAAGGAGTGACATGTTGGCCTGAGGGTGGCATCAGAGGTGAGGATATGTCATTACAAAAATAGAATAAAGACAGAAGGATCAGTGTTAAACAGCATTAGTTTATTTTCCACAGGTTACTTCAGAAACAGGTAATTATGTACAAAATCTGGAATGTTGGATAAATGCATATCAATCATCATCTCACTGTGACTGTTTCCAGAGAAACCTTAGAAATACTAGCTATACATTAAAATGGGTGCCTCTGCATTGCAATTTATTGCTGGTTTTACAATCGCAAGTCACTAATGCCATTATTAACTCTTTTCTCAAACTTTTTGGAGTATTTACAGTTTGATTAGTAAGGTCTAAAATTTCACAGAAGACTGCTAAATAAATAAGAACAATATGGGAGCTTAAGAAACAAACCAACGTGGATGAAGAAAGTGTGAAACCATGTTTTATCTCCCTAGATTGTCTACAATGTCCGACTTTTTTTTTCTTTTTTTTGTTTTTTTTTTTCAATTTGCCATGAATATAAAGTGACCATTACCCCAGAAATCATTTCCCCTAAATCTTAAAAGTTAACAAAA
This sequence comes from Stegastes partitus, assembly GCF_000690725.1. Lineage (NCBI taxonomy): Eukaryota > Metazoa > Chordata > Actinopteri > Pomacentridae > Stegastes > Stegastes partitus. The sequence goes on from NW_007577797.1 coordinate 104,805, forward strand.
AAATCACCAACAAAATTAAAACAAATACAATCAACAATTTCATCTGTGTAAAATACAATATGCTGTGTGAAAAATTTGGGAAATGCACATTATTATGTTGTCATTTGCCTGTAAATAAAACATTAGAATGAGTTTAAAAACTAATGGTACAGCTTGATTTAGAACAGCTACCTTTAAACAGTACAACTATTATCATTATTTATTATTATTATTAATATTATTATTATTAAAGGGATAAAAATTTAGTCAATTTCCACAGTGTTATCATTTTGGTTTGCCAGTGCCACGAGCATAAAATACAGATCCAACTCGTTACATACAAGAAGAGTACAGCAGACGACACAATCTACTGTCAACAAGTCGAGGGAATGCTATTTGTTAAAACACTGTAGGATTAAAACGCTATCATATATTGTACAAACAATTCAGTGGTCACAAATATAATGCTGGAAATTAGGGGGCCGTTACTTAGCGCGTGAGTTTTATCATTTCCGCTTCTTCTGGAAACACGTCTCACTGAATAATTAATCACTGTACCATTGAATGAATATTAACAGGCTGAGGAGTTAAAATTTGATGACACCACCTTAAAAAAAAACAGTTTTCCTTCTGACACAGTTCTTTGATGAACAGTTCAAATGTTTTGAGATGCAGCTTTGACTAGTTTTTTTTTTCTCAACAGTGGATTATTTCGCACATGTGAACATCAGGAGATACTGTATTCTACACAACAGACAGTAAAAAGTCTCAGGCAAAGTGACAAACTTTTACACAATGCAGAGATATCTTTTTTTTGTTTTTAGCACTACCGTGTATATTTCCTGTGCTGTTTCGTTACAAAACAAAAAAAAAAAAAAGAGAGAGAGACTCTTTTCACAATATAAAAATCATGTAAAATCATCAGGGATTACTAAAAGGTTTGTGTTTTGCTTCAAAAAAAATGATATTTTGTGAATCAAAATAAAGGCTTTGAATATTGCTTTGAAGCCATTATGCTGCAAATGTACTCAGAAGGTTGTGAATATGTGAGTATTGCTTGGATTCTGGGGTCAAAGGTCCTCCCCTGTTCAAACAGTTCAAGGTCTATGGCACTTGACAACTTGCTTCTCCCAACTTTGTTCTCTGTACAGCAAAGAAACAAACAAAAAAAAGGATTGCTCCAAAGTGATGAGTACAAAGCATGATAAAACATTTTCATAGACATAAAAGGCAACCTGTGGTCTTCTCCCATGTGTGTAAAACAAAACAAAAAAAAAACTGCCACAAGAAGAAGCCCTTGAAAATAAAAACACGAGTGAAACATCAACCTTATCCCAGCATCCTTCTCAAGGTGTCTCCTGCTTTTACTTTCTATTCACAATTACTGAACTTGCTTTGGTTAACTAGCATAACCTCCACGTCAATCTCTGTTTACAATAGCTGTGACATTTTGGGAAAAACGCATATCTGATAGCTTAGTTTAGCCCAAAGTCTGACACCGGGAGGACACAGCTCGTCTCCCTCCAGCTCCAGCCCTTCGATTAAACTCTGCCTTAAAGCAAATATGTACATTTCCCAAAATATTTACTTTAGACTTGAAACAAAAAAAAAGTGTAAAAACTGGCAAAACAGAATTAAGGCCGAGCAAACCCACACTACATTTCATATTCCCCCAAAATGTGATTTTCCACTCCGTTTTCCTGTCTCCTTATGTGACCACATGCAGAGCGCATTTCTTCCAAGAGACTGTGATCCATTTGTATTGCAAAAGGTGCGCACGGGCGTGGTTACGTGATATGTCGACATCGAGGATGACCTAAAGACAGGACAGTTTGTAAGCTGGAGGATGTTGGCAGGTTTGTGGAAGCAGGGGCGGACGACTTCGTCTTCTTCTTCTCGACTCTTTCATCTTGCCGGAGGAGAGGAGGGGGAAAAAAAAATCCTCTCCGTTAAACAAAATCCAAACGCTTCCATGATCTACTTTCGTCTCCACATGACAAGCACGTAACACAGTCCTCCAGATAAGATCGCACGGCTGACTGAAAAACCCTTTTCAAGTCCAAGAAAAAAACAAAAAAAGAAAAGAAAGGCAAACTGGATGACAGACAGGGACCCCTGTCCTCTAGTGGTCAGATTCATGTCCATCTGCGCAAATTAAACCTAATTCATGATTGATGAGTTGATGGAGTTTTGGAGTTAAAAAAAAAAAAAAAAGGATGATCTGTACAGAGACCACAGTAAGTTATTTGCATCAAAGCACGTCATATCTTCAGCTTCTTTTGTATAAAAATATATATATACCACAGTGATGGCCTTTTGAGGACACGTACTTGTAGATGTTTGCTGCTGTCTCACTTCGATCCACTACATTCAGTGGTTTTCCCCGTTTAATCAAGGCTATGAAGACCTCTGCAGATCTCTTACTATAAATAGTCCCAACAGGTATGAACAGATCAGTCTCTCTGTGTATAAAAATATGACAGTCAACATAAATTTCTCTGTTTGTCTCTCATGTGCCCCTCCACCCCCGCTTGGAGGTCGGTTTCAGTTGAGTCTATGCTTGCATTTCTCTTATGATAGTCATATCCACAGTGTTTGGAAACGTCTTCAGGAGGGACACTGCATTCCCATGATCAATATTCACAAAGCTGTATCCGTTTGCCTGTGAAAAAAAGACAGATTAACATACTGAAATAACCGGGAGGCTTTTAACCAATCACGCATCACTTCAACTTGTTCAGACAGCACAATACCTGGATAATTTTATCCCCAGGCTGAAGGATCTTGGATGCTGGTCCTTCAGGTTGAACCCTTGTCACAAATATACCCTGAAATAACAAGATATGAAAGATAGAATTACTCACACAGAATTCACAAAGTGATGTATTCTTAATGCAGCGCAGAGGACAAACAGAAAAGATCAACAGTGTGACTTTACATTGTCATCAGGACGAAACGGGTTTCCCCGGCCTCCCACTCCTCCTGATATACTGAAACCCAGCTCTGGATTCTTCTCCACTTTCACACGGATCTGAAACACACCCACATACTTTCATTAGCTATTTTTTCACAGACATTCACGGTTAATTACACAATTTTACTGAATTAGGAGGAAAACCACAGCAGGAAGTTACAGGGTATTTATGGAACCGCCGGTCTGGCGACTAACGAGTGTTTAAAGAAGAACAACATCAGATTCTTACCTCCAAAGACTCAAAATCCTAAAACTCCCTGAAAGGAATAGTCTCATTTCAGAGTTAAATGAGAGGTTTTACTAAGTGTAGGCTCATTTTTTACTAATTTATAAAGTCCTGCACCTCTATGGAAACAGAACAATAATGGCTATAAGTAGATAGAACTCAGAAATGTCTTTCGTGCAGTAAGAAACAGCTATGATGTAAAAGATCACCAAAAATTTGAAAGATTCATTTGTTTGATTTGTTTTACAAAAAGGGTTGAACATGAAGCTGTTGCCAGCAGAGGATTAGCTTAGTTTAGCATAACGACTAAAACCAAGAGGAAATGTGAGCCTGGCTGTGTTCTCAGTTCGTAACATCCACCTTCCAGCACCTCGAAAGCTCACGAACTAAAACCTCAACAACAAACTGAAGCTGTACAGCCGGTTATGGGCTGGGCCCTCAGCTTCTTCAGCTCAGAGTGCACCAGGTTCAGACTTGCATCCTTGGGAGTTTGGACTAGTTGAACTTGGAGCAGCAGCGCAAGTTGAATATAAACTGGGTGGTGTCAATAAATTCACCCAGCTGGTCTCATCGCTCTGAAAGAGCTGAGACAACCACAGTGATGCATGACAGCTCAACTAATGGGAAGAGGCTCCTCCAGGATGTTGTATCACTGTCTGAATGTTGCAGAGCAGCACAAACTGGACACACAACACTTCAAATCTCAGCATTTCTACAAGTAATTCAATACAAACACTGCCGTTCACCTCCTGCTGCAGAGTGTCGTGTGGAATACGTGGAGGCCCCGGGGGCTGCTGGGAGACTTTGAGCATCAGGTAATCAATGAGCTGCTCTCTGGACGGGTGACGGGCCATGGATGCCTGGCTCATCTGAGGACGAACTGAGGGGCCCATCTGACCGTTCATCAAAGGCACCTCGAAACAAACACACAATGATGGATAGACGTTTTGATTATTTTGAACTTAATACACCTGTGAAACTAACCACCATCTTTAAAGAAGTAATCAGATTCAGCAGGATTTTCTCTACTTAAAAACACAATATGCTACATCATGGTGACTGCAGTTGGTGTGCATTAAACCTACTTTTCTGTGGGGGTCCACTGTGTAGCTTTGTGGCCCTTGGGGAGCAAAAACATCATCCTGAAAGGAAAGGCGGTGATGATTACTAACACTGCAGTCAAACCTCGCTAAACTAAAACCCATGTACAACCAGGAATAACAGACAAGACAGACCATCAAAAGGCTGACATGAACACATTTCATGTCTGCTGATGACATAAAGCAGTGAGATGTTGATTTAGTATAGAGAAAAGGGATAAACATCTGATTAGGATCATGAAAAACTGAGATTAAACTGTGCTTTGGTTCTATTCAGGCTCTAAGTAGCATGTAATTTTGAATATTAGCCTCCTGGAGATACAGGAGATTTAAAATGTTAAGCAGGGAAGGGGTTACACAACACTCTCAGACAGCTTTAGCTTTATTATTCCACATTCTAAAACACAGTTTCTAAATCATTTAGACACACACTTAGACCACTTACCTTTGACAAACATCCCCACACACAAAGTGAGAGGTTAGGAAGTGATTCTGAAGTGATCAAACGTCAGAGTGAAGATGATGAATGAGCAAAATAAGGATTTAAAGTATAGTGAAAGGAGAAGAAAATTATGGTTTCTGAGATGCATCGCAATCACAGGATGATTTAAGTGGGGTAAGGTGGGAAGATAACATACAGGGGATATTGATTATGATGTTAAAGAGTCTGGCAGGTTTAAAAGGGGTTGTTTTGCTCCATTTGTTAACACTTATATTGCTGAAAAGCTCATGAACAAGTCAAGTTATGTTTTCCTTTCAGAGAAAGTGAGTAAAAACAAGCCAGTGGCCTCACAGTTCAGGGTGACGCCGTTGTTGTCAGATGGATTCTAAGTGAACAGATTTTCTGTCATTAGAAATAAACGTCCACAGCACAAAAAAAAAAAAGAAAAAAAAAGTTTTGCACATGCGGCCTCCAATTTTTGTGAGAAAATAGTTGCAGGACATTTTTAAGAATTTCAAAATCAGTTTAATCCTCTGAATCCTAAAACCCACTGATGGGTTTGAAAGGCATGTTATCTTTACAAAACCGCCACAATTACACTATTTATCAGAAAGAATGATCGGATTTTGAACATTTCATGATCCTGAACCAGTCATCTGTGACATGCTGCTCAGATGAGTAAACTTAACCAATCTAATGTTTAGATGGTGATATTCATCGACTGCATGTCAAACTAAAATAAAACACACAAAAAAGCTCCTACTTGATTCTGCAAAAAAAAAAAAAAAAACTAATTTACCATTCGTGAATCAGCTGCTACCAATAGTCACATGACAAAATTCAAGGACTTTTCAGTTGAATTGGGTTGAACTGCAGGCTGTGTTTATTTACACAGAGCAGATACGTATCAAAGCAACAGATTAAAAATGTAAAGAGTAAAATATCTAGTGTATGAAGAATCACTGCTTTCTGAAGTATTGGCAACTCTCTAGAAAAAGCGTTGTACATGTTCGTTCCAGTTTGTTGTTTTCCTCTACTTGTAGCCACGGTTGTGCTGTTTCCATACAGATATAGGACTTTATATTGCAGTGAAAAATGAGCTCACACCCTGAAAATGCTTGAGGTTCAGAGGGTTAAGTGCCAATCAACATTTTGTCATATTACATAAACCAATTTGATGACAGTACATAAAAGGAGACCCCTTTTAAAGAGCTGTACATCAATTACATTATTCAGCGCTACAAAAACTAGAATCCATCCATTTTTCTGACAAAGCACAAGACAGGGTTTGTGGTCGTGACAAATCCGATGTTGAGAAACGTTACACTTTCATTTGTCTACAAAAGGACAAGTGAAAGATGGTTTCTGATGGTCTGTGCTCACTTCTCAACATCGAGGAGAGAAGGAAACAGACACTTCCTTATCTTCAAAAGGATGTGAAACTAGCAGGAACTGGAGGCCCTGGCTTGGTATAAGCTGCAGGAGCTAGCTACAAGTTCACAGTACTCACACAGAAGCCCAGAGCTCCGTAGGGCTGTCCCTCCCTGGCACTAAAGACCAGGGACCCTTGGCTGGCATGCATATCCCTACAGCTGCCGTAGTGAGACCAGCTCAGCGGAGCGGTATTGGAATTATAGGAGCGAGACAGCGCATTCTGACGACATGGAACAACCAGCACCAACGGACATGTCAGAGGTGGCCATGCAATCCACCAAATGAGTGATGACATAAAAAGACACAACAGAAAGGTTTACAGCATATACAGGCAAACATGCAGTGAATCAGAGATACTTTGCTTAAAGCTGGGTTAGTAGGCTGTGGTATACTGAAAGTGTCGCTTCACTCGAATATCCTCAGTGGACAGTTTTGGTTTTATTTGCACAGGTCTTGAGATAACCCCACTGTGGGGATGGATTCTAATGGCCATTCCCATTTTAAATCCCCTTTCAAGTTGTTAAAATATCAGGATTTCTCAAGATCTGCCATCAAATCTCTTAGCAAATTTTTCCTCTGAGAACATCTCTTTCCCTTGTTCCTGACACTACAAGTATCTGCAGAAACTGAGATTGTATTCAGAAGCAACAACAGAAACAGACTCCCATTAATCGGACTAATTCAGTGACAACCGTGACACCATCCACACTATTAAGTTTTTGTCCTAAAAGGAAAACAATCTCTATCTAGACAAGAGTTCAGAAATAATTTTCATTCATGCAAACTAACAAGCGTGAAAATGCATCTCACATGACCCTTTGTGTACACTGGGCATGCGGGCATCAAAGTGAAAATGAAGCAAAGCTGCATAGTTGTACAAAAAACTAAGAAGCAGAACAGCATTGGCAACCTGAGATTCACAATAGCTGCTAGTATGGAAAATGAGGTCAGCAATGCCTGCAGCCTAATGTGTTGTCTATTACTATTTTTTTTGCTTTCTTCTGAAAAAACGGTTCTGTGACAGAAACATGATGAATCAGGGAAGAGCACATAATCACAATTAAAACGAAACCAGGAAGCAAACATGAGTGTCTGCGCCCTAGTTCCCAAAAGTACTACTTTTTCCCCCTGACCAAACTAAAACGTAACCTCGGAGTTTTCAACTTAAAACACGTCAGCAACATTTCAGAAGTCACTGTTTTAGGGATTCCCCAGAGCAGTGTGGATGGTCAGCGTCAAAGTAGCAGAAGTTCTTTATATTGGTGTGGATGTAGCCGGAAACTATTTCTTTGCTAGACAATATTAAAACTGTTCACACTGAGGCCTGCTGATTATTCAGACTGACTAACTAAAATGTTCCTGAAAGATGCATCGCTGTTGAATGTTTCTTGTGTATTTCTTCACTGCTGTGAGCACCACAAACTAAATTACTTTAACCTTTGTGGTTGGTGGCTGGCGGCAGAAATTCCACAGAAAGATATCTCAAAACCAGGACAAAGAAAACCAAAGACATGTACACAGCTCGATATCAGCGGTAATATGAGTGAACTAACCTTTACAGTTTCTAAACAAAAGCTTTATTTGCTCCGTCATCTGCCATATTTTAACAACTGAGGAAGGTAACCCAACTCTGTAGCAGGTTTATGAAATGAAATTCCACTTTTTTGTTGAGCTGGCTTGTAAGGATGAACATTCTTAAACTGTATGTCCCATGAATCAAAGGAACAAAAACATTGGTTAAACTCAAATTGAACCCTAAAACATTAATAATGAATAATGAGAGGACAAAAATCAGACGCAGACAATGAAACATTTTTCTGACGGGCAGTACATTTCATCATAGTAGTACTAGAAAGGTCACTAAAGTTTACCTTTTCCATTTTCTTGGCCTCGATGTGTCGCATCACCTGGTCTCTCCAGTCTGCTGGCACCCTTCCTGCTCCCACTCCTCCCGGCACCTGTCCTGGCCCGTCCAGGAGCGAGTGCTCAGACTTCACTCTGGTGTTGGGCCTCTTGCTGGGGCTGCTGTGCTGGTAGTTGAAGTCACTGACAGACATGGTCCTTTCTGGAAGCTCATGGGGCTGCGGCCTGCCACTAATTGGCCTGGAGGTTCCAGGCACGTCAATGCTGTAAGTGCGAGCGGAGAGGGGCCTCTGCATGGCTTGGCTCATTGCCAGCGGCCCTCTGGCGAGGGTGTGAATGTCCCTGTACGTCATGTATTCCCCGTCGGGCACCTGTATGCGCCTTGGGTCGCCCATGGAAGCAGTGGAGGCGGTGCTGCTTTGCCTCTGCAGAGTGCTGCTTCGAGGCTGGCTACCAGTAGTATGAAGTCTCTCCTTCGCCCACATGTCCCCTGAAGGCTTGGAAGCCATGGGAGGCCCCCTCTGCTGAGACTGCAGAGGGTAGGGAGGCGCTTGATTACGGTTTGAGTAATTGGTGTTGGCTAGTGAGTGTGGAGGAGGAGGGAGGTAGCCTTGGTGCTCTGGAGGCATGGTCGTCCTCTGGGCCCAGAGGCCGTCTTTAGGCATGGCACTGCTCGTGTATTGTACATTGTACTGAGGAGGAGGGATTCCCATGGCCATGCTGGAGGAGACTGGATATCTGCTGGTGCTGGCAGGTGGCTTAGAAGAAGAGAGCAGGTCTGAGGAAGATGCAGAGGAGCTGGGGTAGACCATGAGAGTCTGGTCATTGAGCAGTTGACTGGCTGACTTGCTCCTGACGATGCTCTGGCCCTGAGATCCTGGCCCCGGACCAGCGCCTACCATTCTAGTCATTGTTGCTGCGTCGTAGGAGTCATCATCCCCATCGAAGGAGTACAGCTTCATACCCCCCGTTTCTATGTTGCTGATGCTGTGAGACTTCATCACCTGTGGGGGATGGCACCTTTTCTCTGGAGACAGTTCCTCTGTGCTGCGAGACAGAGACATGTCACTGCTGGCTGTCACGCCTGTCGAGGCCACATGCACAGCAGATGTCTCTACCCTCATCGCCTGGCTTTTGTTTCCCAGACTGTTGATGCAGTCACTGGCCTGTTGGTTTCCGTTCTGTAAATGATCCATGTTGTCATTGCCGTAACCCTGCTTGCCGTCCAAGTCCTCCTGGGCAACCGAACCATTCTTGGTTTTGTCCAACCCGTCCAGCTGAACCATGTTGTCGGTCGGCAGCTTCGTCACGTTCATGTTGATCTGGTCCCACTTGGTGTAGGTGTCTCCCATGCCGTTGTTTATTCCCTTTTCAATGAAGGCCAGTCTGGCTTCCATGGAAAGGTCATAGTCTCCCAGCTTTTCTGGCGGTGTCTGCTGAGTTTTCAAGAGGGCCTGAAGGGACGTTTCAGAGCCGTTACCATTATGGAGGAGAGGGGTGGTGTCTTTAGGCTGGTTCATATTCTCATCTTCTTGCCTGAAACAAGAACAAGTAAAGCCAGAAGAGAAACACATCAGCTTTTGCAGCAACAGCAGGAGGAAGACTCTCCTGTTTACTGTACATTAAACATGTCACAAGACTGTACTAACCGGGTTTTTGGCAGGAAAGGCATCTTTGCCTCTCTCTCGGGTGTGCACAGAGAATTATCCTGACTGCTGTCTGTGGTCAGAGACACGGAGTCAGACATGCGTGATGGTGACGAACAGTTACTGTTGTTCTGGTTGCTGTTGGCCACTGTGTCATCCAGCAAAGAGTCTGCGTCTTTCCCATCATCTGTTAGGCAGAAAAAACACCGTCAGTGTTCTGTATGCAGACGTTTCAGTTTCGTTTTCCACTTAAGATCCCTTTTTGTAATAATGTTACCTTTTTTGTCCTTACTTAAAGTCACTACTTTAGGTTGGTTGATGGAAATCTCAATAAGAGGGGGTCTCATCTCAGCAATTTTCATTTCCTCTTCTTCATCTGATAACTCCTCAGAATCCTGAAGACAAAGACATTACTTTTCTTAATGCTGCTTTTTTCATTTAACCATCAGCATGTACTTGCTGTAGTTCTTGTTTGTTACACTGTGAGAACTCATAAAAATTTAGGGTGCTGCATGTTTGAACTACCTCTAGTGTGTCCTCGTGGTTCATCATAGAGCCCTCGGAAGATTTGAGAGGGATTTTCTGGGAGCTGTAGGACTCGGAAGTGTCCTTTGATTCAGTTGCAGAGGGATTTTGGACATAAGTATTGGTAGATACTTGGGGCTCCATGTCTGATGCCACACCGTTGGGACAGGGGGCCTCGATCACCTACACAAACAAGTGCTCAGTTAGGCATTAAATACGGTCTTTTACATGCATGTACACTGTGTAGTTTGTTATAGGGGAACTAGCGCGAGGTTAACAAAATGACACAAGAAATGAGAGAGGCTGATATATTTCCAAGTAAGAGATTTCCTTGAGCTGACGCTGACCTTAACTCCCACGTCCTGCACTCCAATGTGGTTTCTCTCAATTGGTTTTGCATCTTTCCCCGATTCGTCACTCGACTCATCCTCCTTCAGCCTGTGAGCCACTGACTGGGCTGTCTTTACCATGTTCTTCAGCTCGTCTGGGTATGGCGTTGGGTACCGCTTCAGGTTTCCCTCCTGGAATAGTACAAAAACACACACAAGATTAAATTCCTCAATAAATCGAATAACAGAAAGTGCATGTGTGATGTGGGATTCTCACAGTGTCCTATTAAGAATCACCAAATTTAAGCAAGAGAGGGATTGTGGTGGGTTTTGTAAATGTGTCATCACCGTCACTGTCTTGCTTGAAGAGAATATTTCTAAAATTTGACTCTCTACTTAGCAGGCAGTCGACTTGACGCCAGAACAGCAGAGATGTGATCACACAGTCGATTCTACAGTTTTCCTTCAGCATTCTGAAACACTCGCAGGCAATAATGCACGTGCAATGTCCTAATTCCCTGTAAGTGTTTTTGCACTGAGGGTGCAAATTGCAGAAATCCATCAGGTGTAACAAGGTTTCTGCTCACAGCCATCTATCAGCTGAGACTACAATTTCTCCACTACTTTCAATTACAAAAGTTGCAGAAAATGGTAGCTGAGGGACCTTGTACAAGACAAAGTAAAGATTTGTTGCCAAGAAACACTTGTAATTACAACAATGGCCTTGCGGTTGTGCTAAATCATGTCACTGCCGTTGTTTTTCCCTTTCCCAATTATACGAACAGTAACAAATGTGTGCTACTAACCCTCGGGGGTGTTTCTCTCTCATCTTTGTCCTCGTCACACTCAAAGGCCACCTGAGCTCGGTGCTTGCGTTGTTCCTCCCAGAGAGCTGGATTGAAGCTCTCAGAGTCAGAGTTGGGAATGTCTGAAAAAAACAAGAACAAAACAAAAGAAGCCAGGGAGCGGATTATTTATTTGTTTTTTAATGCTCTGTAAGTTATCTCCACTGTGGTTAGTTCACACATGTCTGACTTTGACCACAAGGTGGCGCAAAGACAACATGAGGCATGCCAAGAAACTGAAAGAGCTGTGGAGGAACTTCAAAAATCAAGAGTTAACCCCTTAAACTCTCCCCCAAAAAAAACACCAATATTAAATAGCTGATACTTGGAATTGCTGCTGCAATAAATTCTTTTCCTATGATAGCATCTTAACAAACTAGCAGAATGTCAAAACACTGTACTCTGTGTTTCAGTTTGATTCTACAGCTCATGTCAAAGTCTGACAACAAAAGCAGCTCAATTTTTAAATACAGGAGGGCAAGTTTGTTGCTCTGAACACATTTAGTATTGAACACAGTATCACTGTTGTGGTGACGCTCCTGTATGACTCCTGCGTGTTGTCAAGAGGGACAAATGATCATGATTGCTATAAAAAGGGTGTCATGGCAGTGCTGGATGTTGTGACGCTGCTTTCCTGAAACTCAGCATTAGCATCTTGTACTGGCCTTCTGCTTTTTGTTGCATCCGTCTGTCAATATCAGAAAAAATAGTACCAAACTGGAGACTCTAGATATGCACACAACGATAATTTAAAGCTGTCATTTACACTTTGAGGTGTGAATCAGTCAGTGTGGTTTCCTGTGTTAAAAAGCTCTTCGCTCTCGATTTGGCGACACATATGTAGATTCTTGATGTATGCAGACTGCTAGCTACTGTGGTGCTACATTCTGACAAGGAAATCCTTTGGTTGATTCTTAGTCAACATCAGCTGAGGGCAGATCATGATAAGAACTCTGGTTCAACTTAACACACAATCCCAGAGCGTGAATGCACAGTGGATAATATGAGTCACCTGGTGTGTACTCTCCATATCAACAAGTTGTAAAGCATAATAACTGCAGTCGGGTCATGACTAGTTTCAGCTTCCCAGGAAACAGACAAAGCTGTTCAGGAAAAAGTCCCAGTAGATACAGTAAATATGGATAATGGTATAAAGCAGGTAATTAGCATGTGGCAAATACAGGACAGAACCTTGGTAGACAAATTGCTAATATTGTTTTAAAATAAATAAACAAACATTTTTCAAAAAATCAAGCTGTGGACTCACAACCAGCACGTATATGTTAAACCACTAATTACTCTGAAGCTCAGATGCAACAGGGTCAGTGCAAGCTGTCTGGTGTAATAGGAAACCAAACCAAACAAACAGATGCTTGACAAGAAGACGTCGACTAGTGTTACTTCTGCGGCCTCAGTCTTAGGTAACACTATCTGTTATAAAAGATGCATTTAGGGATCCTTGTAGGTCACCTATAAGCTTGTGACAATAAAGATGGTGGGTGGAGTCCTGTGACCTCAAAATACATTGAATATACCGGAAAACTGGGGTTTTATTTTTTATAAAATGTGTTATTTAAACAAATAAGACTGTATGTGTTATGGAGTGTTTGATTAGTGATGCGGTTCGATGATCTGCCAGATAAAGAGCAGAAAACAAAAGAGAAACTGAGAAAGGCGTGGGGTGCACAGTACTCACAGTCCTCTGTCCTGGTTTGCTGAGGGAACATGTAGTTGGTCAGCACGGTTTTGTGAGTCTCTGGGTCCTCCTCTTTCTGGAGCGGGATCAGGGGCTTCGACTGTGGGAGACAGAAAGTAGGTTTGAGTGTGCTATCTGAAATCAACAGCTCTTTGTCAAACACTCAATGCTCGCAGAATGTCCCGGAGTTCTCGGTTTCTTGCTTTAGCAAGACAGCTACACAGAACCAAAATATAAATGCAGCCTGCAAATTGGGCTTTTTTTTCTAACTTAGAGAAAAAACTAAAAATCTAATGCCTATTGCCATGGTTAGAAAAGAGTTAAATCCAGCCAACTGTGCACATAAAGTTTTGGAGCTATTGAACTGGTGACACCTCAGTCAATCCATAGTCTTGTCAGGTGTGGCTTTAAAGGACCGTGATCAGATAGTGTGACAGCTACAACAGACACTCCTTTGACCAGTGACTATGAAAGGTCACCTCAAAATGCAGCTTTGTTGAAATAGCACAAAGCCACAGATGACAAGAGAAAGATGAGAACTGATTGCTGGATGTCAGTTAGGGCCACAGCCAGGCACCTGAATGTCCACGACTCCACCAAGAAATCGTTTCAGACAGCACAGTAGACGGACAATCTGCCACATGACTGCAGACCATGTGTCACTGCCTGAACCGTCACACCCGACTTACCCATCTACAGAAGTGCCTGTGATTGGCTACAGAGACTTCTGGTGAAGCTGTTGGCGCACAAAACCTGAAGTATATCTGCTCAAGCTGTGACTGATTTGCGATCTAGCCGCCCACACCAAGGTCTTACACAGCTAAACAGTGTTGTAATCAGTTCCAGTGGAGGACTGCTCACGTTTGTTGGACACCAGCAAAATGACGGACGGTCCGTTTCACTGATCGATCTTGTTTTCAGTTTTACAGAGCACACGGCAGATGTCATGTTTGGCATCGTACAGAGAAAGGCTCCACAGATGTCACTGTCAAAAGAAGTGGCCCACGGAAGCAGAGGAGTGATGGTAGGGGCAGCGATACGCCATGAAAACAGGACATGTCTGCATTTCATTTATGGCAATCTCAATGCCAAACCATATCGAGATGTCATCATTTCACCCTCCCAGTCATTTGCTGCCATCACTTAACATTTCAACGAGACGATGTGCGTCCTCGTGTTGCCAAAATATGTCTTTCTATTGCATTTTAAAATGTTCCAGTCCTGCCAAAGCCTGCATACTCTCCACACGTCACCCATCGAAAATCTGTGGGATGATCTGGATGGACGAGTTTGACAACACGACCCTGTCCCCGAAAATGTCCGCCAAATTTTCCAAAGCCCTTCAGGAAGTGTGGGACAACACTCCACAAGCAGCATCAACAACCTCATTAACTCTATGTGTCGCAGTTATGCAACTTGTGATTTCTTCTCTATGACCTCACTCTTCTTTCTCTTCTTTCTATTTCTAATATAGACGTACTTGTGTCATCCACTCTGTCGCAGAGATGCTCTGTGTGGAAATGACACATACTTATTTCCCCTTTGCTCATAAGAACGGAGATAATTTAATAAAATATTGTGTTTCATTTTTGTTCAGTGTAAATCGTGCTGCATCATCAGTACATGAAAAGGCTTCAATCTGCAGAAAAAAACAGAACCGTGGGGGGAAAATAACACGTCATAAGATGAATTCAGTTTGTCCTCCCCAAATGCTGCGCAGATATTTCAAGCTGAGTTTCTCTGCTTCTAATCTGCTTCGATCACTCGAGGACATCTGGGTGCCTCTTCCTGTCATCCATTTCTTGATGGAGCTGCCTTTAAGTCGATCAATCTCCCCCAGGCCCCGTCACCACTGTTGCACCTGTCCAACTATATTCATGTGTCTTGGTGCTGACGTGCCTGCTGGACTGTCTGTCTGTCCGGTGTTCTGTTAAGAACTCACAAATCTCAGAAGGAGAGTGATTGAGGTGCGCCTTGTAAATGACAGAAAACTTCTCATCCCTTTTTAGTAGGCAGCGATTTGAGGCCAGGACGGCAGAGAGACGGGGGCTCTACGGCTGACTCTACACTTTCTCTGCAGCATTCTGAAACAGCTGCAGTTTCCCAGCGACAATTTGTCAAGGCATTTGAACAGAGCCTTGGAATAGTCCAGCCAGGAGGAGAAAAACGCATGAATAATTGATTTTAGAGTGCGGTAAGAGTCAGACAGTAATTTGGAAATATTTATAAGTTGGACAAAGCAAACACACTGAATCAGTACAGCTCTGCCCAGACTTCTCCAACCTTACTTTGCCTTTGCATACTGAGACCCTTCTGCTGGGCTTGATACGAGTAGTTCAAGTATTTCTTTACGACACAAAGCCACACTGCCATGACTAAGTGGGATTCCAAGCCACTTACTCACACGTGAGCTACCCAGTCTGAAATGTTTCCCCCTCTGAAAGATCGTCTTCTGTCAAGTCTCAAGGAAGAAGTCCAAATTCCAAGCACCACAACTTGATTGGTAACCTCAATCTATGATTTACCTCGGGTGAACTGTCACTGGCTTATCTCACAACCCGAATACTTGTCATTTAGATTTACACATATTACTGTTCAAGGTTGTCGACAGACTTGTCTGGATTACCGCTCTGTCACCCTAAACATGCATTAAGGTAAGGATAACCTCTTCTGACATAAGGATCCTCCTACATTTTAAAGACAGAGAGTTTAGGATATCACCCGGTCTGACCTGCTCTGCTATTTGGCACTTTAGATCAAATGTCCTGGAAGCGGCTTAGTGCATTTTATATGTGTTTTCCTGTGAGCTACTTAATTTACAGCTGAATTTTTACTGCGAGTCACGTACGCTGCTGCCATTACAGTCCCCATCTGACAGCTCTGAACCCAGAAGCGCCTTCAGTGACAGTCTCCTACTTCACACACAATACCTACCTGATTTTCAGACAGCCACATCGCAGTCATCTCGTTCAGTTTAGTGAAACTGTAGGGGAGATTCTTCAACCTGCAGGGGAGCAAAAACAACACAGGTGCTCAGTCATCGTGCACCAAAAACCTAAAATAATCCCAATGCATATCAGATTTATTGTGTAAGGTGAATTTGATCTACGAGGGCAGACTATAAAGTCAGTCTGCAGCCAAATTTAACAGCGCTGTGGGTTTGTGGCCAAAATTATTTAGTGTATTTGGCACAGAGCTGACACTAGGAATGGAAAACATTATTAAAACCTCAATCAGGCTTTCGCTTCCAAACCAACCTATTTTCATTCTGGCCAGAATTAAGATCCTTTGATCACAATACCATAATTAGCAGGTTAGATTTCAGACTGCATGTGTGCTCTTTTAAGAATTAAACCAAGAAATGTGTTGTGTTTTTTGTGTTGTCATTGATTTAGGTTATCCATAGTGAAGCATTTACTGCGAAGAAACTTTTACAGAAACTAGGGCAGATTACTTTTCATGTTATCAACTGATCTGCTGATTATATTCTTGATTAATGAATGACTGTTAAAGCAATAAAATGTAGCAATAAAACTTTAATCCTCATACTGACACCATTAAGTTGATTTCTTTTGTCTGAGCAAACTACAAAATCCCAAAATGACTCAATTTATAATCAAACAAAACAGAAAAAAACAGCCAATCCTCCAAGATGAGAATTTGAAGAAAATTGGATCCAATTTTACTTTTAGACACCAATAATCAAAAATAAACAGAATTCACTGGATTAATAAACTGCATGACTGAAATTACTTTCATCCTTTAACATCACCGTTATTATGCATGAGCATCGTCAGCCCAGACTCACTTGTTATTGCTGAGATTGATGACTTTTAGCCTCTGCATGTCACCCATTTCTTCAGGCAAAGACTCCAGCTTGTTGGAATGTAGAAACAGCACAGTTGCATTCTTCCAGTTGCCCATCTATCAGGGGAACAAACCAGGGCCTCAGTCATGAGCCAACAATGCTAGCTGTTGTAGATGAGCAGACAGACAAATATTTATATACCAATGTGCACACTCACCTCAGGAGGAAGCTGGGTCAGGAAGTTGTGATCTGCAGCAAAGGTGCGAATGCTGGTACACTGGCCAACGGAGGAGGGCAAGGCTTCAATCTCATTGAAACTGCAGTCCAGCTCATCTATTGATGTCAGCCTAAAACAGAGAGACGAAGGAGGATTTCAAACATGTCGTTTAAGTATAAACGGTCTGAACCCCAAATTACAAAAGAGGTCATCACAATCAGAAACTGTTAAAAGAAGAAAGAATTGTCTGATTTTCAACAATGCACTTAACAAAATCCAAATTTAAAATTGGAATATTTCATCAAAATCACTGTATTCCAAGTCAACTTAACAAAACAAAACAAAAAAAAGTCACCAAATATTTACAGTTTTCCCTACTTTTCGGCTACAGTGCACAGAAGTCATTCCTGGTTTTCTCTACTTCCAGCCATGGTTGTGCTGTTTCTTTAGAGTTGCAAGACTTTATTTGCACTGAAAAATAACTCCAGTAAAGTCCAGACACTGCTTGGCATTCAGAGTATTAATATACTGTACAATATATAAACAAATATATGTTTAAACTTATGGAAGGTTAGACAACTGAAACAAGTCTTTTCTCAGGCCACATCAAAAAAACTCACAGCAAACAAATGAATGAAGGCCCAAAAAACTAAACACATGGCAGCAGTTCGAGGTCTTTGCATTGTGTAACATGTCAAACAAGATCCACTTATCATGCAGCCCTATTTTGGTAAAGCTATACAGTGCATTGCATTCAAAACTTGTGCATATTGAAACTAGGCATGTGCATATGATGAAAATGGCAATTACAAAAAAATTCCCAACAATAAAGAACTTTGCTCTGCTATTGCACTGAACAATATCTGCAGACTGAAAACTATCCTTTGCAATGAGCCTTTCTGCTCCATGTGCACAAATACGATCCTGGGAACACGGCTTTGACAAGCGTGAGCTTAACCGTCCCTACAACTGCTCAACACTTGCATGGTATTCAAGTTGACTTCTGAGACTTTGGCGGTATGGAGAGTGGGTGATGTCTTGGCTCATTTGAGGGTTGAGTGAGTACTCGTGACAGTCCAGTACTCACGGGACCACATTTGTGCATACGGAGCAGAAATTCTCCCTCATCAAGATGGTTTTCTACGTGCAGATACTGTTCTGTGTGTTCGTATAAGGTGCATGTGTCACGTTTTCTATGTGCACAGGTTTTGAGACTAACTTAACACCATAACAGAGACAGATCTTATAAATATTCAAACATTTTCAACAAGAACTGAAAACACATTTGGCCCAGAGAGGGTGACAGTACACTACAGTAACAGTAAAACACTTGAATACATTTACTATGACATTGATGCACCGCAAAAGCTTCATGGGACATGATTTAAATATAGACACACTTCAAACCAAACCTCCGTTGCCACAGAAGTGCAATGCGACCAGGGATTTCTGCTAGATGGAAAATACAAATGAACTCTGGGGATTCATGTGAATGAAAAGGGAGTTCGACCCGCAGGAGAGCTACTGTGTTGCAGAACCACCAAACTCAGAAACACTGGATTTGACCTGTCCTTGGCAAATACAAACCAGAGGAAAAGAACACAGTGCACCAGCAATGCACTGAATAAAATCAGCTACGTATAAATGAAAAAAAATCAGCTTGCTTAAGCTAAAATCCTTGCATGGGATTAAGCTAAACCATAGGCTTTGTAACATAATCTGTGTCAAAGTACACAAGGAGACACATACTAACATAAGGGATGATTGATAGTGTTTGGAAACAATAAATAAAAAAACAAAACTGTACAGCTGCAGTAGTATTTGTCGGTTGATGTAGATTTGTCTCTCTCACGCATGTTGGACTAAACTGTTTTATTTTAAATCACAGATGGATTAAACAGAGAGTAATCTTTGTGCTGGACCACAATGATTCAGAGTAGCTGGAGGGTCAGCATGTGGACCTGTCTTGCTCAGCAGCTGTCGACTGCTGGGTTTACCTGCCTGCTGCAGACCGCTGGAGAAAGGATATGGCTGATTTAATCTATCAGTATTGTATCTGAGGGTCATCTGGCCACAGATTACCAGCAACCCCTCCAGAATTATGCAAACCTCTATAAATCAGTGAGGCAGACTCATAACCATGATCTTCAATTATTGTCATTCAGTCTTCATAATCATGGCCTATACCAAGTTACCCAACATCATCAGCATTAGAGCAAAACAAATAAAGCGTAGGAACACATTATGTTTAATAGGAATATCTGATTCATCCAGACAGACGTTTTATGAGATCAGCGGTCGGCAGATAAAAACAGCACAATAATCCACTGATCTCAAGGTTTATTCCACCAGTACTAAAGCTACTGATGTAACACTCACCCTCCAATGGAGTCTGGCAAGTACATCAGCTGGTTTTCATCCACTTTCAGTGCAGTCAGTTTCTTCAGGGAGCCTGAACAAAGAGAAAAAGCAGAAAATAGAAAGATCACTTTAGAGAGAAGCATACAACAGCTCAGAGCAGTTATTGATTATCACTTGCTGTTGCACCACAAACAGGAATATCCATTACAGCGGCTAATTACATTCAATCATACTGTCATCGATAATAATAGGTTTAGTAGTAATCAACTCTGATATTGACCAACGGGTGCATTTGGTCTCAACTGATATTATTAGTCTGGTTTTAACTTGTAAAAACACTGTTTGGTCAAAGGGACTAAATAATCCTTCAAATCACATGGATTTTTAGGACATTGTTTTTGTCAGCTTGGTCAGATGCAAATGTAATCCAAGTTTCATTTACTCATTCCCAATTTCCATTTGTCCATGAAGACAAATGAAACTAAAAGGGGAAGGAAAAAAAGAAAGAAGAAGAAGCAGCAGCAGTTAGGAGACACATTCATTTTTCCTTGTGTTTTATAACCATACCTGTGACATAACTGAGCATCAGACGCTACTATACTGTGGACTACTTAAGACTGTACTGTGAGTGGCAAAACATCCAACTGCTTCTTAGTCAGTGAGGATTTTTTATTTATTTATTTTTTTTAAAGAAAGATTTTAAAAGATGTTGCACCTTCAGTGTTATGAAAATGTATTTTAGCTACACGGGAATTAGATCACCACAACACGAAGGCAGGAACGAACCCAGAAATTAAAAATAAATTGGCAGCAGCTAAAAGAAAGTTGAGGTGTTTCATAACGGATTCTGTTAAATTAAGACGTGTCTGTGTATGAGCTGTAATCTTCACCGATAGAGCCAGGAAGCTGTGTGAGGGCGTTGTTGGACAGCAGCAGGTCCTGCAAACTCTCACAGCCACAGATTTGTTCATCCACCATCTCCAAGTTGTTCTTTGACACATCCAAATATACCAGTTGCTTTAGCATCCCCAGCATCTGAACAGGTAAAAGGAGACACAACAAAATGACACTCAGATATCCCATCAGCCATGCTCACATTTAGTTGCATGAACAAACAGACAGCGGGTTAACACAATCCCAGAAACATCCTAAGCAGGCAGGTAAAATAAAATCTTTAGGGTCTGCAGATGCATCCTTGACATGGTATTATCCCGAAGTAGGTCACATCATTGCATTTTTTTACAACTGAAAAAACACGTTTTACATGAAGAAAAACAGTTGCAGTAACTAGTTTGGTTTATGTGCTTGATGAACGTCATTGCTTATAAAAGGCCAGACTGTGATTACAGCTGATGCTGTTGAAATGCTGGCAGCTGAACTAATGCTTTAATTATGACCCAGTTACAAACAAGCTGGTCATTTGGATGAAAAAGAATCTCATGTAACAAATTCTGACCATAAACACATCATTATAAATTAATTATGTTTAACGAAAATAATTGCTTCACAGCTGCAGATTTTTTTCTCGTTACTATTGGGACATCTGCAAACCCAAAAGTCTGTTTTTCTTTTCTGATGAATTTTTTTTAGGCTAACTGTCTTCATCCAGCTAGAGAATCATTTCCAAACTGCAGTAACGTCTCTGCTGGTTTTTCGAGAGCTAAAAGTCTGATCTAAACTGACTGGAGTTCACTCTGATGAAGATTTAAGTGGACACATAGTGTGAAAAATCAAGAGAAATAATCTCAAGATGGTGTTTTAGGGCACAGCAATCACTGAACGAGTACATATAAGAATGACTGTAAATTATACCCCAGGTAAAAATGTCAGTCTGTTCCCGTCCATCCACAGTTCCTTGATTCCAGTCAGCTGCTCCAACACCTCAGGCTGCAGATGTAGAGAGGAGAAAGAAGGTTAAGTGATAGAAATATGTACAGTATGTGAGAGTGTTTGTGTGTGTGTGTGTGTGTGCCTGCTGGGCAGAGATAAGATCGAGAGGTTAACACATAAAGATAAAATTAATTATCAGGCAATTCACTTATTCCACTGAGATGATCTGGTAACTGACACACAGAGATGAGTAATAAGGGCTTTAGATCAAAGGTTGATGTTGATGATTTTTTTTCTATGAAAATTAGGCCCTTCCTGCTTTATACTGACTTATATCGATAAGTCTATACCAATGCCTCCCTTAGAATATATGGATCTACAAAGTCCCTGCCTCTCTATCGCTGCAGCTTGAACACACCAGCTCACCTTTAACTCTGCTCAAACACTGTAAAGCTACTCCATGCTACATAATGGCATATTTCAGCCATACATGTTCGAACTGGAAACTGATTCTGACACAGGAAGCCCCA
The DNA here is from genome assembly GCF_000690725.1 of Stegastes partitus. Taxonomy (NCBI): domain Eukaryota; kingdom Metazoa; phylum Chordata; class Actinopteri; family Pomacentridae; genus Stegastes; species Stegastes partitus. Next base: position 126,610 of record NW_007577797.1, read on the forward strand.
CGCTACATGGTAGCAGGATAGGTTACGAGGTTTGTTATGTGTGAAATCCTGGAAGTCTGAATCCACGTTTTCGAGACTCATCAGTACACTGCAGTTTCAAGGCATAAATGCTCAGCCACTGTGTTTACTGCTTATTTCATTCATGATATGCCTTCCAGCATAAAGCAAAACACCATACGGACATGCTAACAAGGTGAAAAACTAGATTGTCACCAGAGGAGGTCTTTAATGAATGTTTTCATGTACTGGTGAAAACAAATGACTTTCTGTATGAGCGCTTAAAAACAACAGGGCTTTCTTTCCAAACATGAAGGACACGGAGAGGGAACAAATTAAAGAAGGAGGCGGTGGGGTCGACATAACAGAGGTAGAGCCCTGGGCACTGACAGACATACTGACAGATACTCACCACTTCAGTGAACTCATTACTCCCCAGGTCCAACCTCTCCAGCTGTGTGAGCTTCTGCATGCTTCTGTAGACACACAAGGATACAAAAAAAAAAAAAACATAAAAAATCAGTACAGGTTTTAACAACTGGGAAAGCGTGTGCTGGAATTTGAAAATCAATTGAAAAAGCACTGAACTGCTCCCCTGTGATTTGTGGACCATGCGCTTCAAAAAGCAAGCCAAAAGCAACTTCTTTTTCCCCCCTTTGTTAAGATTATCAGTCAATTTTCATGTTATATTTTAAATAGCACACATGCTCTGGCTTTGCTCCTTTCACTGAATAATTTTATGTGGAAATAAATACCATTTAGAACTCAGGCGTGACAGAAATATGCTTTAAATAATGGAAAATGTGACGTATGCTAGCCCTAAGCCTTGCTCCAGAATTTCCTCTCCACATTCAGGTCACAGGCGCGCATTCTCTGCTACACTGTAAACAAGCGGATAAAAACCAGGACTATTCAACGGCTTCCATCGCAGTTTTGACTACATTTAAGTGAGCAGTAATAGAATCAATAATAGAAAAAAATGCAGCTGTAATATATATATATATATGTTTTGTTTTTGTTTTTTTTTAATCAAAATCTGATTATACAACATCTTTCAGGGCATTAAACCCCCAACGACAAAATGTTGAGATCACAAAACCTACAGTTTCCTTCTTCTGAATCAACTTCATTTGCACAAAACAAAGTCAATCTCAAAAAGTGGGAGAAAGACCTACAGGAGTAAAACACAATACACGGCGCACTTGATCTTTTCTCGCCTCGGTTTGAAATGCATCCCTCTGAGCTGCTCAGAAAATTCCCTGGAGTCAAGTGTTTAAGCTGTGCTAGTCTAGCAAGATAAAGAATTGCGATAAACAAATCAACTCTGAGCTAGTTAAATGCGGATTTTGTTTCAAAGTAGTGAAGTTAAATAAAATGATTCCACATTATAACCGAAGCAAGAGACCATGAAAGGAGATGAAATGGAGATGCACTATGGACTGTTTGGGAACACATATGACGACTCTCTCACAGCAGGAACGAACTGTGTTTCCCTAAAACATGAGTGCAGGGATGGAAAGCTGAGGCCCACCGACCACTGTGTTTTGGTTTTCAGGTGCCTCTCGTAAAATAAGAATGTCAGACATACGGCACGAATAATAAATATGATTTAGGTCCTTCTGTGATTTAGTGCAATATGAAAACATTCATTACGTCTGTAAAACTGAGCATTAGCCAGTTTTGTCACACTGTTACATAAAAGTTGGCACCAACACCAGAGACCCCCATGTGAGCTGAAAGGGGTAAGACTGAGCTGTGCTGGCTCATCTAGAAAGTAAATTCACCAGTGCTAGGAAAAAGAAAAAAAAAAAAAACCTGTCTGAGGCTTATGACCCCAAGTTGTGAGGAACACAGCAGCCGTCTTTAAAACACAGAGAAACATTTGGTTTATGCATGTGCTCGGTGTGTGAGAGAAAAGAGGCCGCACTTTTTCTATATGGAAGCCCTGAAAAGACTTCTGCTGCGCCTCTTTGTGCATGCTCACATTTGTTTACATCTCTGAAATGCTTGTGTGTTGCTCTGGCAACCTTCCCGATCATTAGTCCTTTTCTTTGTCAGCGCTCCAGCCTTTAACAGGTCTGGCCTCTGTCACATAAACACAGCGAGAAAAGAGGATCTGCTCTGAGCTCCTGCACTCCACTTCACACAGCGGCAGCCCCGTCAGTCAGAGAAAAATAATTTTAAAAAACAGAAAGCGAGTGAGATAACAAAAAGGAAACCGAGCCAGAGGGAGGAAGGACAAAAAGGCAAGTAGGGAAATGCAGCTTTGCAGAGGAAATGGAAGGACATAAAACGATACAGCAAGCGAAGCATGAAGGAAAGAGAGAGAAGAAACAACTCAAGACAAAAAATAACTTCCCCCACAGTCACCTGGAGCTTTCTCTAATATTTGTGGGACGTTTAGTCTCCCAGTGGCTCTGCTTCCTCCTCAAGCGGTGAAATAACCCTCACCACTGTCTCAGCAGAGGATTATAAAACCTGTCACAGCAAGTGGCCAAGTAAAGGGGGCTCTTATGCAACACAGTGGAATTTAATACTACGGTTAGAGGTGTGGAGAGAGAATCTACAGTAAAAAAGAAACAGAAAAAAAAAAAAACAACAGACAGGAAGGAGGACACAGCAGAGACACTGCAGGGGGTGTAGGAGGAAGGAAACGGCAAGGAAGCAGGTTAAAAAAAAAAGTCTTGACACGCTTCATGACACAAGCATGAATCTCACTGTGACATGGCTCCCTTGTTTTGTAATAAACATGAACGTTCTGTACATCTGATGTTTCGGACATTTGTGAAGTAAACAAACCACCTACTTTGGCAACATCTTTAACTGGTTCTCCCTCAGCTCCAAGATCTGTAGCTTGGCCAACCTGCAACCACGAAAAAGTCAACGTCATTACTGTTTAGTACTTTAAATGATGATGTAGTAATCTTGACAGTCCTACAGGAACGCTGTATGAAATGCTTTTGAAGTTTAGTGGCCATGACTTTCTCATTCGGCTTAACTCCTATTAAACAGCTGTGATGAGCAGCTACATGACAGTTTTTTTTTCTTCTCTTGATTTAACTCAACAAAAAAAAAAAGCACAAGAGGTGTGTTCATAAGCGGAAACAGGAGGATTGGGGCTAACACCCACGTGGGCATCTCACGTCACATGTTTTGTGTAATCAAGAGGCTCAACACTAACTGTTGTGTAAACTACGAACAATAAAAGCCATGACTAATCCTGCTGGTCTGATGAATCGATGAGTTTAGCCTTTGTGTAAAATGAAACATCTTAAAAATCTGTTCAATAGTTGTGATTCAAAATCAGGAAATGAGATAAAAGGAGCACACTAACACAGTCATTTCACATCACATCAATTATTAACAGCTGATAGAATCTAATCATCCGGTTAAACATGTATTTAAGCTGTGTGGTCCTCAAATATGTGTGTACACTATAGATTGATTGCAAAAAGCGCTTAGTGACAATGACAAGTGGGAATTTATTTGATCCATGTCAAAGTACTTCATCACATCAATATCATCACTATAATGTGCAGATGACATAAGCTTGTCTTGTGTCATATTCACTATTTGGTCCACATGGCAACCAGCTCCACTGCAGACTGTACAGTGCACATGAATCCGTCTTCATCTCATCAAGCCAGCATCATTAATTTAATTATGTGACATGTTTTGGCATTTCTGACCTTTACTGCAGGAAGTTAAAGTCCATGTTTTTTGATTTGGAGCCAAGATTTTATTGGATGCTTTTATAAGATTTGAATTCTACAGAAGTTATACACAGTTAATACCAGGGATGGGTGATATAGAACAAAACAATTGTTGTGATAAAATGTTTAATTTCAGTAGATATTGAGCATTTGTAATTATTCTAATAAATATTATGTGTCAAGAGGAGTAGAAGAAAGATTTAATTTGAACCACCATTATCAAGGTAGGACAGACAGTTTATGAGCTGCTCCGGATTTGTTCATGCAATCAAACTTTACATTTCGTTATGTGCTTTCATGGTAATTTTCAACTAATAGATTCATGTAAAACTACTGAATGTTATATGGAGCAATTTTCTTACTGCTACTGATAAAGTGTCAATCACTGATACATGTAGTTATTGTTTTATTGCTAAGGCCTGAATTATACTCACAATCACATACACCTCATGTTATCACAGTCATGTTAGCGTCACGGCTTCACACAACACAAAAATGTAACACCATGGTCAACATCAAAGAGTAGAGCCTGAACGCACAGCAGAGCATTTTTGCAGAAACTGTTTTTTTTCTCATCTGAACTGACCTGCCAAAGCTGGCTGGTAGGAACTCCAGGAAGGCATCGTTCAGGTAGAGCTGCGTCAGACTTAGAAGCTGAGTGAAGCCTTCAGGGAGCCTGATAACACATACAGTACAAGAGCATGAATCACACACAAAGCCTCATAAAACTGCTGCAGTGCCAGACTGCTCAAACTCAGAATCCATGTGCAGCATTAAGCCCAAATGTAGCTAATTAGGACTGAAAAGCTTTTATGTGAGGGTGAGTTATACTTACTTGGAAATGGGATTCACACTGGCTTCTACAATAGCTAGGACTTTGCAATTCTTGATGTTTTCTGGAAACTCCTGGATACCTACAAAAAAAAAAACAACAACAACCCCAAAATTAGCATCAGTGGTTTAGAAATACGATAACTAAACATCTGCATGCTGTATCTCAACTGTTTTATTACCACCGACAGAAAACAAATGTCTCCTGTCCAATGAAGAAGATTGAGGATAACGCGAGGCAGCTTGATGGCGTTTAGTACCAGAAGCTTTGTGAATGTTAAACACAGGTGGATGGTGAGTAGAAGCAGGGAGGCTTTCTGCCTGAATCGTGAGTGCTCGAGCTACATTAAGAGTGGCTCTGCACCTTCCCTCTGTAAACAACCACGGAGAGGAGCACTCTGAGGGACACAATAAAAAAGTAAGAAAGGAAGAGAAAAAAAAAAAGAAGAGCGACAGTCCTCAAGTTCTTACTTCTACAGTGTGTGAACTGCAAGAAAGAGGACGTGACCAAGTCTCAAGGTTTATTTCTACCCACTTTGTTTTGTGTCCAAAACACTTAGCCTGGAGTGCTCTGAGTCGAAGGATAAGCTGCTTTTAATGTAAACATGGCACAAGCAGCTGTGGTTCACGAAAACACCACTACATCCTTCAACATCTGTTTAATCTAGGCCGCTACTGCACTCATTCATTTATATTAGAACCACCTTTTTAACCTTTCTTTATACACGAAAGGGTTTTGCTGAGCAGGCATTCTCTGTTTCTGCTCTGCTTCACTTTGAGGTTGTATGGTGATGACAACCTATCTTAACGGATCTTAACCTGCAGTGTAGCACCTGTCATTTAGTTTACAGAGATTACCATTGCTTTTATGGAGGCACGAAGATGATGTTGGATTGTTGAGGTTAATGTTGCGCTGTGACAGTGTGTTTGATATCTAATTAGTCTTAAAACCTGTGGACATGAAATCCAGACACGTGCACGTGATACGAGCTCACAGAACAGTATCCGTGAGTGGAAAACCATCCTCACGAGGGAGCATTTCTGCTCTGCTTGCACAAATGCGATCCTGAAAGCACGGGGCTATGACAAGCCTGAGTTCAACTGTCCCAGTGCGCTCGCAACGGCTCAACACTCAGTCGCTCTTCAAAATGGCTGAAGACTTTGGAGATGGGACAGTGGCTGATAGCTGTACATCTTTGATTAGTCACTTTCAGCACCCACAGTCTCCGGCCTGTCTCCTAACGTCCGACAGAGGTGGAAGAAGTACTCAGATCTTGTAGTTAAATAAAATCAACAATATCACAGTATGGAAATATGTAATCAACAAATACATTACGATGTATTATTGTTGGAAAGTCCTGCAGTGACGCCTTACTATTAGATAAGGAAACTTCATTGGCCCCAAAGGGGAAATTTAAAAACCATGCAGCAGGAAATATTCAAATCAGCTTCTGTTTTACCAGCGGCAACATAAAAGTGATGAACACATTAATGCATCAATAATTAAAATCCAATAATATAATATACATTATTCAGAAATGGACCATTCTGCATAGGGGCCAATTCATGCTTTCCACGTCCGTTTGCAAAGACTAATAAGCGGACAGCAGACAGGCATGTGCTGGTCTGTAAAGAGGGTTGCATTGCCTCTAATGTCGAACATAGAAAACACAGGGGGCAGCTTTCACAGGATATAGCAGCTAGTTACAGACTGAGCTATAGCAACATTACAGGAGAATTTAGCACTTCCCACTCTGGGCTCCATCAGTGGAAAGCACGTACAAATCAAAGCTCCTCTAGAATCCTGCAGCGACAACTTCAGCTACAACTCTGTTAATGATGAATTATAAAACAGTGTGAGAATCTCCTCATACCAAACAACTGTTTCAAGACCCACTTGTTTTCCCAGCACATGCCCAGTCGGTGCCTTTGTTCTGCAGACAGTTCCCTTGTGGATTTGGGTGGATGACTAAATTTATGCCACAAGTACCCTTGCAAACACAGAAAGCATGAGCAGACCTTGATATGTATTTTTTAATGTATTTGATGCTGATACTTTTACTCAAGTAAAAATCTGACTGCATGCCTTTCACAGAGTATTTGTCCACTGTGGTATTGCTACTTTTACATACTAAAGTCTCAAAAGTGAACTTGACAAGCAAGCTTGTGTTGAGAAGTTACGAGCATGTAGTGATGATTTAGCTCACGTTCATTGCAGCCCTGTGCTTCCAGGATAACGTATATGAATGTGGAGCAGAAATACTCCCTCGAGAGGATGGGTTTTTTTTTTTCCCTTAAGATACTATTCTGTGCACGTGTCCTGTTTTCATGTGCATGGATTGCAGACTAACTAAACACCATAGTTTGAATCAAAACCCTTTCTAAAGAATATGCAACAGAATGTTAACAACACTGAAATCACCTTCATGATTCTATGTGCAGCTGGTTACTGGAACAGAAAACTGTCAGACAACTTTTCTCTACAGCTGTTTGCTGTTCCAAACATCAGACTAGAACAGCACTGACAGAAGAAGGTTTTCATTAAACAGGCATTATTCCTTAAAGCAATAAAATACTGTCACTTCCTACTCTATAAAACTGCTGACAAGACACTTTTAGTTGAGCACCTTGCACACAAAATGTGTGAGAACCAGCAACGGCTCTTCATTTGCAGGAGTTGTTCTGTTTTATCCCTGCTGCTATGCTGTGCTATGGAGATAGCGTGTAAGATATTGCAGGTCTGGGCTTGTTTACTTTATCCATCACATCAGAGGATTTGAGGCATGCAGTTCTGTGACGTAACATGTGGTAAGTGAAACATTCAGTGGCATTTTACCTGAGAATATCACTGAAGAAATCTGAATATGGTATTAATTATGAAACTGTCTGGTAATTTTTTTTCCTCAAAATGTCAACAGCAGTCGTGACAACTGGGGCAGTTACACATTTGAACTTCACAGTTCACTGAAGCGCTAGCTGCGGTCAGTTTTCAGACTTTAGCAACTTGATCTGATACCACAGTTTTATATGACTCATTTAATGTGCCCTTCAAAACAGACATCGAACCTAAGTAACATTTCTTAGGAAAGGATTAAGACAAAATCACAAAGAAAAAGTCATTTTGCTTACTGTTTTTGCTGACATCAAGCTCCCTGAGATTGATGAGGTTTGCGATCGCTGCCGGCAACACTGTTAGGTCATTATCTGGCATGCTCAGTCGGTTGAGTAACTGGCAGTTAAACAGTTGCTGGCAGAGAGAGACAAACACAGTAAGTTAAACAGCAAGTTAATTTACAGTCGTGTAAGGTTGACATATCATATATAGTGTAATGTTAGATGTTGAAGTGTCCTGATTTTATAAAATGTTGAACGGCGTTATCCTAAAGCTTTTAGAAACAAAGCAGTGGGCATTAAAAGTTTCTATACGTCTCTATGTGTGCCTTACTTTAGGCAGCTCCTCGATCTGGTTGGCATCGAGGTAGAGTTCCTGCAGGGTCTTCTCAAAGCTAAAGATCTCCTTAGGAACAGTCTCCAGGCTGCAGTGGGAGTAGTCCAGCGATGTTACCGTCTCCTCCTCGCCCCGCAAGCAGCGGCACGGCACCAGGCGAACAAACAAGCTCCGCTTGGACATCCTTAGGCACTGGAGAGGGAAAACAGAGAGATATGTAAAGGGAGTAGAGTATTGGGAGGCCAGAAGGAGGTAGACATATGATATAGGTGTTTGGATTCTGTTTCTTTTTTTTTTTCCATTCCTCCTATGTAACACATATTTAATGTTTGTAATACAGTGCAATAATGAACACCAATTTAAACACACACAAACTCGTTTTTAAATGTCTCTTCATAGGACAGATCAATTTAAGATATCAGTGTCTAAAACACATGTACAGAAATGGTTTAAGCTCTGTTTGGACAAAAATGATAAACTCACACATTTAATTTGAATTGAACAGGTGAAAATAAAACATGACTAAGCGGTCATCTGTGGAGATTTAAAAGGACACATGACCCAGTACGTCACCTTAGTGTGGGAGAGCCCAATACAGTAGGAATGGGATCTGAGTCAACCGTTGTGACAAGTCCTTTATATGCGTGCATTGAGAAATCCCTCAGGCCATTCAATAAAAGGGAAATCCCAATGTTTACCAACTTGGGGCTTATTCTGTTTATGTCCAACAGCATTATTAGTCATGACAAGATTTTACTTGTCAGCTCAAATTGTTGTTGAGATTTGTGAAGCACAGACCACAGATGGAGGAGGAGTAGTGGCTAATTGCTCGACACCTGCAATTCAGTTTCTTTTAACAGGTTGACATCTGATAAATTCAAATTTCCTGGAAGGCGGTAGGAGGGCTCCCGTCTTGCCCTGATCAACACTGCTCTTCCCTTAGTCTGCATTTCATATCTCCAGTGTGGTGAGAAAACTGTCATAAAGAACAAAAATACACAAAGTTGAGTAATACTACCGTTTCCCTTTAATATCGCAACTCTCATTTTTGGGAACTACATTTATAAATAAATAGGCAATTCAGAAACTGGTCTGAAGGACACCGTGGTGTCCCAGCAGCATCAGCAGATTTATAACAGCTCTGTAGTGCAGAGACACTTCTGTAGAAGGACCTCTCAAAACAGCCGTGAGCTGCATCACCTACAGTAAATCCCATTAAATTTTCCAAGGTATTGCGCTGCCAGTGTGTTCTCAAATATGTGTGTTCTCAAACAGCTGATCAGTGACAATGAGTCACCACTCAGTGAATCAATACTTACTAAAAAACAGACAGATGATTTGTACTTTCTTTTTAAGTTTTTACCCAATATTCCAGAGAATGTCAACATTATTTTTCTTGTGGGAGAAAAACCTGTTTTCAGATTCTAACATTCCCATAGGTGTGCAAAATGAGTAGCTGTTCAACACTATGGGTTTGCTGCATCCCCATTTGGGTTGTAGCTGAGGATAAAAATGCACAAGGAAAAAAATCTAGGCCATGAATCAGCCATTATCTTGGAAATCCATGTCCTTGACTAGTTTTATCCAAAACTCTCTCCGCAGCAAAAAGAAGAGATGCAAGAGCCAGAAAATCTCTTCAGGCCTCATTCTGGATGGGAAGAGATTATAAAGTGAAAGGGAATAGAGTTGTAAACTGCTGTAGGCATGTGTACGAGTACGTATGTGTACATTTTGAGAGTCTCAGGTTAACAGAGGTTTTCACCAAGTACAGTACACACTATGGAATGTGCCCTGGTCAACAGAGGCTTTGTTCTTTGGAGCATGGCGAGAATGTGACTTTTCCTTCCCCTTGTCTTAATCTGAGTGCTGCCACAGCACATAATCTCAGAGTCCAGTCACTGCGTATCTTGACAGCGCAACTGAGTTGTAAAATTGTGACAGCTTTCACCTCAACAGTGCAGTCTATGGATGAGTGAAAGAACATGTTTGTGGTAGACAGTGCTACCAGGAGCAATGTCAATATATTATTTTTTTCCTCTGTGAAATATAGTAAACTGATTGTAGTCTATTGTATTCTCTCACGTGCACATATTCTTGCATGTGTGACCATATATGCATTTTCTGGATGGTGCAAAGGCTATTTTTGGAGGTACTCAAAATATGATTTATTTGCCTACCATGGTAAAGAGAAAAAAAGAAATATTACTCAATGCTTCTTGATTATATAATAATGAAGCAACTCTTCCAGAAGTACCTTTCAAAATCTGTCCAAAGTTGACTAAAATGAGGAGCGGTCAGCTATCTGAAACTCATTAAAATAATGGGTGCATGTATGCACACGCCCACACTCACATGAGGTATGCACAACCAAGCGGCTGTCAGCCTCCCACACAGTCTCAGCTATAGAAGCAGGCAGCTCATGTATAAATACTCTGAGTAATCTGGTCCATCACCAGAGGGGATGACAGAGAGCTTGGCTCCATTCACCCCGAGTAACGAGAACTGAGAGTATGGGTGACGCATGCTATGCAGGGTGGGAGGCGAGGGAGGATTGTTAAGGAGGGGAGTATGATATGGGTTAACAGAGAGAGGGGGTGGTTTTGGATTATTGTGAGGTATGCGAGGAAATCACAGAGCAAGAACAGAAAGTGTCATGAGAAAAGTTGCAGGGAGGGATGGATATAGCTTAGGAGACTAACAGGAAAGCAGCAAGAGCAAATCGAGGAAGATTAAGAGTGGATGTGCTAAACATATTAAAGCTGGTGGAAGAATTAATTCAGACCTTCAGGATGGGTTCGAAATGACTCCATATAATAATTCTAAAGGACCAAAAAATCTGACGCCTTGGCAACATAGGTAGGAGTCAGACTTTGAAACACTGTGCTTAAACTGTGCTAGATCAGCAAGCTGAGAATGACAATGCTGAAATACTGATGTTTAGCAGGTATTATGCTGATTATCTTTCATTTAGTGCTTCATCGTGCAAAGTAAGCACAGCTGAGGCTGACGGGAATGTTGGTTTTTCAAGCACAAACCAAAGTACTGATTGTACGGTATGACTGGTTACCTGATTTTGTAACCTTGAAAAGCCCCTCTAGTGAGAAAGATTTAATCTTTCTTATGTATGTTTATTCTTCATTAGAATTTGCTTGTGGTTCACACATGTATATATCTTCACATTTTATATTACATCTAAGCCATTTTAGGGCTGAAAAGGATCATTTTCATCGAAAAAAACTCTTAAATCTGCAACTTTGATGCACAGAGATGAGCTTATGGGAGTTTAAACAATGACTGGAGTGAGACATGAAAGGTCTGGCAGTACTGTGTATTTTTACATATCTAAAGCCTGGTATATCACATTATCTTATTGTTCAACTGTCACCCAAAAGCTATTAAAAACTCATCAGTGGGCCACACGAATGTTCTGAGTAACACCTTTCTTTTTTACTGCCAACACTTTATTTTGAGTTGCACACCAAACAAACACCTGACAATAGCCTCCGACAAATGTTCCACTTGCTTCTGTTCAAGCATTGTTTGCTAAAACACATATCCACTGACTAAAAATATTATTCATCCTTTTAAAAATTAAAAACATTAATTAACTGAATGTTTTTCAAGAATTACGTCTTCATACATGAAAACCAAGTTCGCAAATGGGTTTGAGGTTGAGAGCCACCGATGTTGAATATAAGTGAGAGAGCAATGAGAAACTAGAAGGCCATGCAGTCCTCTGCCAAACTTAATGCCCTATCTTGCAAGTTTAAAGGGAGTGATCCGGATCTGCATCAATATTTAATGTGTTCTTCCTCTGGCCATGCTTCACCTTTCCACCAAGCTTTGTGAAATGTGGCAGGGTAGTATTTTTTGCCTTTTTGCATAATCTTGCAGTAAGACAAATAAACAGTACTGAAAACACCTCCACATCGGTTGCTGTCTTGCCAGAGGACTGAACTAACACTTTTTATGGTCTTTTAGGAGCTTTGTTGACAAGAAGATAATAACAGAATATTACTATCCTCATTCCTTAAAAAACAAAAGCATGTTGCACAATGTCGGAGGATAACCGTGTGAGTCAGGTACTATTTGGAAACACAGTCCTTCAAAATAACCATGACAGAAATTGCTTCTTCTGCAATCGATGCAAGTTTCAACATTATTTTCTAAACCATGCATAATCCTGGTTACATTTGCATAATACATAACAGACCGTTAAAGTGTAAAGATTTGAATTCACTGCTGTGCAGCTGAAGGGCTGCTGGGAAAACAGAGCATCTATTTCCTACCTCCTTTGTGACCATGTTGGTTACGGTTTCTGTGCCTCGTTCCTTTGTGCTGTTTTTACTTTCTGCTACAAGAAAAGTTTTTTCCTACATGGGAAATAACGAGAAAGAGAAATGGACTGGATAACTTGCGCTGCTAGGCGAGCTGTCTAGTTGGTCGAAGCACCCCCCCCTCCTCCAGAGTAATCGGGAAGGCAGCACACTAATGAGAACCGCACTGCCTACAACATAGATAGGCTTATCCACTGACCTACATGTTACGGGAATGATGACTGACTACATTCACCCAGCTTTAGCCCATCAAGAGCTTTTGACTTCAGAACTAAGAAAATTCAAGACATGCAATACAGATTTCCAGACATGTTAAGCTCTCGGCTGAGATTTTCTTTCTTAGCCTACTTATTCAAGCAACACATTACTGAGATCATCCTGCTCGTAAGTGCTTTCCCTGACACTGTTAAAATCCTTTAAAAAAAAAAAAATTGTACAGTGTGAGTTTATGCAAACAGTGGCTGTATTTGTTCAGAAATTTCAAAATGTGTGGGCATGTGTGAATGGTGGACATGTGACTCTGCAGCCTGGCAGTGATCCCTGTGGCTTCCTCTGTGCAGCAGTGAATGAAATAGTCCAGAGGGCAGGCCAGTCACAGATTCCCACTTTATTCTCCCACTCAGAGCCAGGAAACCACTTCCCTGTCACAACCCTCTCCTTGTAACTTAAGTGCCTCCTGGGTCAGTGCTGTTGCTATAGAGACTACGGTGAGAGTCATGGGTAGAATCAGCTCTCTGGCCCACAAAGTCATACACTAAACACACAGCTGTGTTCACTTATTAACTACGCATGTGGAGAGCTACTGACTGATAAGAAGCTGTACAGAAGGCTCAACAAGAGGTGGTCATCGCTCGAGAAATGTCATAGAAGAGCTACCATTTCATGCTCGTGTGAGTTTTCCAAAAGGTCACCGGTACCTTCCACTGCGGCCGACGAGGGCTCACTGGCCTACTTCTAGTTAATCATGTGGTGGGAATAAATGCACAGTTTCCAATGTGTCTAAACACCAGTTTCAATTTATGTCAACCCCAATTAGTTGTCCAAAGCCCTTTATCACGTAGAACCTTCTAAAATATTAAACAAAAAAGGTAAAAGCAGCTAAATAGCAAAAAAAGATAGCAAAATTTCTGCTGATGTGTCTGTGTGTGTTTTCGTGTGTGTCATGGGGTTAAGCGGAAACGTAAATGCAGCATTTGACAGTAGCGAGCAGCTTGTGTTATTTATAGTACTCGTCTGGTTGATATGGCAGAATGTGATTAGTACGGGCTAGCTCTTGCCTTATGAAAGGAGCTTTTGATCCAGATTGCACTGGACTGTTACAGGATTGCTGAGCCACAGCTGAAATTTTACATTAGAGATTATGGCAACAAAAACAATGCAGGAGGGGAAAAAAAGGGCAGATAGCAACCTGCAGAGCCTGTGGGACACACTTGAACTGCCTCTGTCTGAGAAGGAAGAGGAAAGAAAAAGCCACTTCCTCAATGTAGGGCGGAGTGCCAGTGGGCTACGGGCTTGTTCTCTTACCCTTCCTATAATGCGGCTTTAACTACTTTTAAATGGGATTCTGCTCTTTACCGTGGAGATCCTCTTTATTCTTCAGTGACAAATCAAAGAGAAAGTTCAGCAGCTCTGTCAGTCTAAGTAGGATTCACACCACGGTCCTTATCTTGTTTAATGCTAAATCCGATGACAGGTCTCACAACTCTTAGGTGCCATGTTTAAGTGACAATCCAAGTATATTTCAACATGAGTACACATGCACATATTGCTTGCATACATATATCAATAGTACCCATACAGAAGGTGTTCACTAACAACGGCAGCCCTATCTAACCAAGAGGTAACAGTGCAAGAGACAGAAACTATATTCATCTAGATCAAATAACACTCGTTGAACTTTAGTTTTATTATCCATAAACTTTTGCTACACAAGGATTTTCCATTTACAAGGAACCTCTTTATTGGCATATCTTAAGAAGAGCTGACAAATGACCTGTTTTATGTAGACATCAGTGAGGAAGGGAACATCTCTTTGCTAAAGAGAAGTGTACAACACAGTCCCCAGCGTTGTCTTTCCTCTGGGCACCTCATTAACAGCATCACATTCAACTCCAGCTGCCACAACAGGAGAAGTGCTGCTTCTCAATAATGCAGTGGGATATTGAGTGAAGAAGACAGCAGTTCATCAGCTAACTAAGACACACAGAGCCACGTTCCTATGCTCCTTACTCTCAAATAAAGCAGTAGCACCACCGCTTTAGACTTATATACATTTTACGTTTCTTGTTTTTTTTTTTTTTTTACAACTACTGACAGTCATCATGCAGACATTTTCTCCACAGTATGGCCTGAGAACACAGGAAGAAATTCATGAATAAAAGAAGGTAAGCAACAGGAAACTGTGGCTGAAAATACAGCTGAAACAGGTAGAAAGACAAGCCTGTTGTTAGTATCTGTGACAGGGAATGCAGCTGAGTGGAACCTGAAGTTCCAGTTTTGTTCTCCCTCTGGTTTTGGTTCTCACTCAATCCTAGGTCTCAGTGGTCTTGCATGACTCCAGAAAACAAAACCATGATTGTTTTCTTTGAATTTGTGGTGAAATGAGGGTAAGTAATCTGATCTGTGACAAAAGAGCTTTTTACAGCATCTTCCCAATTTTCTACTCTGAACACACTGGCTTCTTAGAGGATAAACTCGTCCTAACAGTGAGAGTTACATCTATTTCAATATTCACATGCAACATACACACATTCCTCTGTTTTACAATACATTTATCTCAGGCTCTGTATGTCATCTCTTTGTAAATGTAGGACAACACTGTCTGCTATTGTTCCTGAACAAACTGTAGCTCTAGCAGAAAGCGGGATATGCAGTTTCTTTATCTTTGGGACACTTAGCAGTTGTTTTTTTTCCCGGGTAGCAGCACAAAACTCAACCCATTAAAACAACAGGCAGATCATATATTACACAATGCTGTGACTGCTGCACAAAGCAATGCATGAAAGAAGAATTCTAATATATTCAGTAATCGCAGAGAAAAAAACAAAAATCTGCTCACTCTCTAGCCACTGTCAGCTTCAACCATTGCAACAATACCCAGTATTGACTATCAACACACTATGTTTGAAGATGCAGTCGTCCCACACACTGTGACGCACAACTACACGCCCCCATCGCTGCTAAGTCCATGAGGTTATTTGGTCAGAATGCTAGAGTTTGTGTCAGAGCAAGTCAGGTTTTGTGCTTGTCTCACAAATGTATCTCAAAAGTGCATTTTCCTATTATCGGACTAATTTGACAAATAAAAACATCTATTCTGCTTGAGTCAATGAATCCCAATCTAATCCTCTGAACTCAACGGAGTTTCTGGCTGTTTTTTTTTGCTCCGGTCACATTTTTCATGCAGTGGGCTCAGTTTTTCACTGCAATATAAAGTCCTGCATCTCTATGGAAACAATACAACCATGGCTAGAAGTAGAAGGAACTCAAAAATATCTTACGTGCAGTATGATACAGTTATAATGCCAACAATAATAATTTAAAAAAACAAAAAAACAACAGAGAGTTGAACTGATTATATATTTTCCAAAAGTAAAAAAAAAAAAAAAAAAAAAAACATTTTTCCAAATGGCCACAACTGTTAACAAGACTAGAAAAAAGTAACTACATAATATAGATATTTCACTTAATACATTTTCTTTTTTTAAATATTTATTTCCATACTTGTCTCTTCTCAGTGTAAACACAGCCTGCAGTTCAGCTGAAAAGTTTCACTTGACTGGTCCAGTTTGGTTTTTTGTTTTACTGAAACTGGTCACTGTACGCAGCTTATTTGTTATTTTTGACTAATTCATAAATGAGACGATCAGAATAAAGATTCTGGTTCAATATCCCTATTTCAGGCTTACATTTGACTGGCTTGCTGGCAGGGTTTATTCAATACTTTGGCGCATTAGGCTTTCCATAACATTCTGTATTTACAGATTACGCAACTATTGACAGACATGAAAAAAGGGTAAAAACCAGTTTCTTTAATAAAAAATGCTAATTGCTAAAACTGGATTACCAGTGTGCATAAATACAATGTACTTTAGATAAATGCCTTTGTTGATTTATCCAACAAGTTTGATGAAGGTATTGAAAGTTGCATAGGATAGACATGCAAATCACAATCTGATTTGGTGAAAAGAAGCTGCACTAATGCCAACAAAACTTTCATTCAGTTAGCATGTCTAATTGAAACCAACTTAAGTTGCGCTGGGATACAATTTGTCCTCACTTGCACACACACAGCATGGCTCACAGCACAGAGGATTACAGATATTCTGAATCCAGGGCGTCTTCACTTTGATTCCCTTTGAGATGACTATCATAATTACTCTAATGAATAATTCCCACGTTATTTTTTTTTATTTATTTATTTTTGGACACGGATGAGCCCGGGGCAAATGAGTGCATTCTTATTTTCACTTCATTTGCTCGGGCCTTCACAACACTAAGGTTATGGAGATGTCATGGATCCCCCAGAGAATGATGAAGACTAGTGAAAAAGCGTTCCACTTCCAAAGGTTATGTCCTCTCTGCCACGCACTGGGCTGATTAATTAGCGTGTTTGTCTTCTGGCCTTTTGTGCGAGCTGATAACAGTCTGTCCTGCAATTAAGTTAAGTGTTGAAATGTCAGTATGAAAAAATATGTAAAACGGTGATGGCATTTCCACCAGCACTGTATGAGCAATGTAACTGATTAATACATTTGAATAATTTACCTTTTAATTGATTTGTACATAATTAACAAGGATACTCACCTATTGTTGTCATGCAGTCTTTCATGATATGGCTCAATTGTACCGTGTGTTTAATGAACGCACTATTAAGAGTGGCATCAATAAAATGTGGGCAGAATAGATGTAGAACAGC
Organism: Stegastes partitus; assembly: GCF_000690725.1. NCBI lineage: Eukaryota > Metazoa > Chordata > Actinopteri > Pomacentridae > Stegastes > Stegastes partitus. The sequence continues at coordinate 143,854 of NW_007577797.1, forward strand.
CGAGTTATGAATGAATGAAACATGAAGAATAGTAAGATGAAACACCTTCTGCAACAGCTCTCAATGCATTTTCTATTGAAGACAACAATCCTGCTGTAAATAATTATAGGATTGTTTATGATGTGTCTATGGAGCACGGGAGAATCATTAGCTATCATCCACAAACATAGAAAAAGGGTCGTTACAGAAGGAAACTGTCAGCTAATCTCACAAGACACCATCATTTAAGCATAACTCACTGTCAAGTGAGGTTTCATGATCAGAACTACAGCCATAGTCTTTCACCAGCTATCTCGTTGTGTCTCTGAAAGCCACTTCCTGGCTACGTGAAGCCAAATCTGCTGAGATGTGCAACAACAGGGTATCCTGTGAGATGAGCTCCCCACAGTCGTCAACTGACGTCAATCGTCTAACTGTAAGTGTCAATGCAAAGCAGGGGAAAGGAAAAAAGTTCATTTTCAGCAGACAAACCACAATGTTTTCAATTTAGTGTTTTTTTTTCCTATGTCTGGCCCACAAAGACAAACTAGTCTGATTAATTGAGAAAAACTAAAGGTGCAAACATCTTGTTTTACCTACAGATAATGGCTAAAGCTAAAATGTGAAGCATTGCAGAGAGTTGTGTGTAACCGTGAGACAGTGGGTAAATCTCATTGGATCACAAGTTAGTTTCACTTGCATGCTATTCCATGTGTTATCTGGGAAACACTTGGAGTCAGAAAGGTATTATTTATTGACAAGGATAGCAGTTATTAGACCTCTGTGCTTGACAGAGTGCACAGGGACAATAAGAACGAGCACTTATATCAGCTGTAAGCTGACAGCCCTCAGTAGCAAAGCACTCAACATTTTACTTTTCCCTCCCTCTACATGTATTTGTTTTTTTTTTCTTTTTCCCTTCTGTTATCTTACTACTTTATTTCCGCAGTGGTCTCTGTTTGAGAAGTCTAACCCAAAACAAAGTCTCTATTTTGAAAACAGAATTTGATATGCAAAGAGCTGAAACAGGAGGTCTACTGCTGACTATCTGGAAGAGTTTGCCTAAATATTTGCATAGATGTTGCATTGTCTAAACTGGCTAACTTTCATTGAAAGACTTGGCTTTTGAGTCCAAATTCCTCCTTAAGCCCCTTCTCGTTGAAAATATAAAAAACCTGTTTTTAAGAGTTTCAAACAACCAAAACAGTTTGAAGCCTATCTAGATGGACACTTCAATTACACATTTCTTTCCAGTCCCTTGAATACCAAATAAACCTTATATAGATCAATGCATGTGGGCCTGTCATGATATTATGAGATATGAGATTAACAACACAAGTCTACATTTTTCTACATTTTCGGGGAGCAATTTCTCCTCATTAAGACCAAACCAGGGCAAAGAAGGAGGGAGTCCCTCTGGTTATGAATGTTAGTTGACTCACAAATCCCTTCTGCTGCTAAGTTCTTAATTAAATATGAGATCCAGTTAAATATGAACCCCTGGGATTCATTTCTGCACTGACAAGACCCAAAAAGTGGCATAGACTCTTATGAAGTTGAGTATTTTATAGTATGCAGGGTTTTATTTACACAAGAAGTTATGCAGTGTATGTTTCAATGAACAAATTACCTGGACAGGCAGGAATTTGGCTGCCAAAGCAATAAACAGATATTTGACAACTTTAACTTTAAACATTATCTGTTTGATTTTTATCATATTGCATATTTTCGAATCAACAATCATAACTACTATTGATTGGGTGAACTGATCCAATTAACTGGTGCTCCGAAGCAGCTGAGCAATCATCTTAATGCAATGCCCAGCAATAATTAAAAACCAATGTAAAACAATAACACCTCCTTACAAACCGTGAAAACTATAAAATGTCTTCCTGATGTGTAGTATTCCGACTGTGTAAACTAACAACAGCCAGTTGTAATTAAATATCCAGTGTTGGCAAAACAGGGCACTGCATTGCATTTAAACCTGAATATTTTGCTCTTTCTGGTGATGAATAAAGGCCATCCTACAACATTCATGTAAATACATGATTTTCTCCACACAAAACATTAGAGCGAGCCATTCCTGCAAAACTGTGAGGAAGGCTATATTTTCTTTGTTTTTTTTTTTTTCAGATTTCAAATGCTGTTTTATCTAAATTGGATTGGCATACATAAATATCGTTTTTCTGTGGAAGAACATGTGACAGCCACAACAGTAGCAGTAAGCATAAGGCGCTCGGGTTCATTGTGCCTGGCATTTGATGCTGAGTCAAGAGCGTCATCTGTTCTGCTTCAATATCACTCCCACGTGGCACTTTGAATACATACCGTTACCATTTTCTCAGTTAGAGTTTATCTTGAACCGTGAAATACAGGAACAGCACAGCATTAGTGTTCGTATGCGGATTGAACAGTGAGTTCAAGCATTTCAGATCAATGCTGCTTGTCTTGTTTTCAACTCTTAGATCTTAAAAAGACCTGGAGGGCTGCCTGCTCATGATCTAGGCTGCTCCCACAGATGGCCAACAATGGGGAAAGAAAACTGTAAAATGCCTATTCGATTAAGGCAGAAATAAAAAAGCAATAGCAATGCAAAATCATCTCAGCACACAGTGAAGGTAAAAATCAGCGGTACTGAATTAGGTGAAGAGGTTTCTTTTAATATATTTAGCTGAAATAATGAACAGAGTTGTCCATAATATTAAAAGAAGTTCTCTCGGTGACATCCCTGATTGACAGATGATACCTTCCCCCATAAAGAGAGGCAGTACACTAGGTATAGACTACGGATAGAGTCATTTGTCTGTTTGTGTGTTTGTTCATGTGAGTGAGAAACACAGAGGGAGTGAGATGCAGTTTGCCAAGTCTCAATAACCAGGTCAGACACATTCAGGTCAGAGCCATGTATCCATGCAGACAACTGCCGCATTTTCCCCGTTTGTCTCGTGCAGAAGATGGAACTGGGTAAAATCCTCCTAATGTCTTGTTAAAGTCAAAGTCTGCTCATTAAATGCTGTTTTAAAATGGCAATAAAAAGAGAATATGTAGTGTACAGGCTTTCTCCTAACCTCAACATAAGCTATCTGAATTAGATAACCACTAAAGCACTGCAATTTGAGTATTTTATTTAAAAAAAAAAAAGAAAAACTGAGTATTAATTTTCCCTTTAAATAAGAGAAAATATGAATAAGTAGGATAGTAAAATACCAAATATCAAAGCTTGTATTCAAAAATAGACTAGAAAAGTCTACGTTCTTAATAATTTAGGATTTTTTTTTAAATTGCTGAGAAAAGCAACATACAAACTTTGCTCTTTTTTCCTCACCAAGTTGAAAAACGAACTCACTGCATCCTCTGCATCATGTTAAACACAGCTGAGTGTGAACTACTGCAGCTATTATACAGAAAAGTACGTCTTGATCTTGTTCCATGTAGTCTCCGCTATCAACCATCTCTATCTGCGTGGCAAGTATGTTGGTGAAAACACAAGCAGCCCAAGCTGACGAATCACACCCTGGAGCAGAAGTCTGGATTTCTTTTTTAAGTCAGTGAGCAATATTTGGCCACAAGGCAGACGAGTCTTGCAAAACCAGTACCTGCTCATGTAGAAATATTTGATGGTCCAACAATGGCAAAATGGCCTCAAAGCCAAAGTCACTGTTTGTTTGCATGGAAAAATCAATTTGACGCTCTGGTGAGATACTGGATCACATGCACAAGGATAAGATTCAATCTACGGATCACTAGTTACAGCTGTTACACCGATTGAGTCTCATTACTAAGAAATCCAAGAGTGAAAATTCTGCCTTGAATGAATGCTGCCAAACAAGATAGCAACGCAAAGTTCAGAAAACTAAATGCCCCTGTACTGGAGGCATATTTCAAATAGACGTCTATCTCTGTATGACGGGATAATGTGTCAAAGAACGAGCTGATGGAACTTTAAAACAAAAACATGTTGAAGCTGTAGCTGTGCTTTGGTTATTCCGAACATTTACACAGGTCCTTGAATCTGGCCTTGAAAGATAAGACTGTAGAACAGTTAAACAGGAATATCACAAATTACAGGTTGTCATCTTCTAAGAACCAAACATCATTTGTCATAAGTGATAATTTGTTATCTCAACTATAACCTAATGTGGGTGGAAAAAAAGACGTCCGATATGACCAGAGCTCTTAAACTCTTTAAAGTGGTGTCACACACAATTAAGTGATTGGAAGATGTGGCCATACTCGCTATCCGACGCTAACGTGTGAGTGAATGATAGTTTGTGTCAGGCTGCAATAGGCCAGGACAGGACATGTATTCATCACAGTGCTTTAAGTGTACTCCATCATCATTATGTCGCTGTGCATCAACGATCTTCTGTCCCATGTAATTTGGTGTCCCTATTAAGCCCCTTTCAGAAATGCACTCTTTTCCATAAATCTGACGTATCTCAACGTGTCGTTTTCATGTCTGAACAAGCATCCTGCTCACTTTTCCATAGAAGTCAGGACAGCAATCAGATCTAGTAACATTTCCGTATCGCTTTCAACATTACACAAGTCTGAGCTGTATGTCGCCACATTAATGAACAGGTACGCAGATTCAACGAGCAACATGGTTTCGGAGGAACAAGAAGGTCGCCCAGAGTTCTGTTGTCTTTGTGGTCGTGCTGTTGCCATCAATAAAGTTAATGTTATGGGTGGTTGTTGAGTAGTAAACTTGCTTGCTAATATAAATCTCAAGTCCAAAGTAAATTGGATAGTTTGATAAGCTTGCAGTTGAATTTAGTCTTTTGCATAGTAGCAGCAACTTGAACTTTGTCCTCTGTCACTGTCGTGGGGATGATTTAATGAAGCCAAGTGGAACATTAATGTAAGAATGACCTTTGTCTGAATTACAAAATGTCGTCACTTAAACAGATTGATGAAGCCACTAATGCTACTGATCCCTTGTCTTGCAATGGCTTTATTGACAACAGAACTATTTTTAAACACTAATTAGTTGACTCCGGTTTAGATCCCGGTATCAAATGACGAAAAGCCCTGCAGAACTGTGAACACTATGCAAACAGCATGGCAAAAGCCAAGTAGTTGTTGCACCTCAGACATAGCAAAACGCCAGCATTTGAAAGGCAAGATTGTTCCCATCAGCGAGACAAAAAAAAAAAAGAAAAAAAAGCTGTCTCAGATAGGAGCGGGTTAACATAACATGCCTTCTGTCATCCGGAATAGTTGTCTTCACTATTCAAGTCACAAGACGGGTGCATCCATAGTGTCCCCGAGACAAACTGACTTTATGTATATAGCGCCTGTCCTTCATGTTTAGAAATGTGCTATCTCCAAACACCATTTTGAACATAACGACCAAAACAGAAAAAAATGTATAACTCGGTTATTCAAAAACACTGGCAAATTGTGCAAAACCAAGAAGCATGCGTGACTGCACTGTGACTGTGAAAGAGGTCACAGAGGTCTTCACTCGATAGCTTTATAAGCTATTACATAAAAACATAACTATATTTATCATACTCACAGCTCAATAGGAGCCTTTTCTCAATCGGTGTAGACAACCGTAATACAATCTGCACCCTGTGGGGACTTTTTGACCACTTTGTCCTTTCCATGCAAAACTGAGGCCTTCAGGCAGCCTGTTGACCAAACATGCCTTCAGACTGTTTGTGTAAATATATGTTTTCCATGACCACAATAAGCAGTTTCACAGGTCCTGATAGCTTATAGCTCTTTCTTGCGTTAACAGCCACAATAAGTGCAATTTTACTGTATTTTGTTGGCAAAACTGTAAAGCAGCTGCATTAAATGTTCTTCCAATGGAAACCTACGGAGACTAAAGCACATTTATACTCATTAAGGGGCACAATGAGAACACCTCAAACAGTCTGAATGACCATGCTGCCAAATTAAGATGGCGTTCGGTACAGACATACGAAATGCGGATTTTTGCTGCCACACTTACTGAGGTTGCCGTATTGGATAAATGTCACAAATGTAAGGCGAGCTTATCCTGCAGTGGAGTGTGTGTTGGTCATGCAGTAGGTTGACGTGGGCTGAACAATATCTGAGGACGGCTATTTTCTGACCTTTTTAGGATGAAATAGGATGCTGATTGCACACAGAGCAAGTTTGGCGGGTGTATCATGTCTCTTGGCCTCCAGGAGAACAGGGTGGGGCACTCTTGTTGTTTCTTGTTAAAGTGGGACTAATGTTTGACTTTACAACATCACTTCAGCGAAAGAAACGCAGCACATACAGACACGGCTGCTTCAAGATACAGAAGTTTACTGCTAAATCCAAAAAATAAAACCTACAATCAGCCAGCCTGTAGCTGAAGTATTTGATGTGTCACCCAAATGCCTCCACCAGGTCATGTAATACTGAAAAATCAGTTTCTGTTGAAATGTATAGAGAAATGAAGTCTAGTAATAGAAAGTTCTCTGACATGCTGCGTGCTGTTTTACATACCTTGTCATTTAGAACTCAAGCGCCTGGATCCCAGTGGATGGCTGATGATAGATCCAACGACAATATGCTTATCTAATAAAAAAAACAAAAACAAAACAAACAAAAAAAACAAGATAAAGCACAACATAAGAAACACAGTTTAAAACTAAATGGCACAAACAAGCAGTTATCAACTTGGTCGACTATTGGATGTGTAATTCAGCATTTTTCAGATTATCAGGATAATTAAAAAAAAAAAAAAAAAGTTTCAAGTGGGCTAAAGTTAAAATCATACTAATGCCTTCTCCATCTGCAGTAAACACATAGTATGGAACAATGTCCTGCCCACAGCACCATCTGATGAGCTGCATGTCACCAATCAGATGACACGAACAGCCGATCAACACTGAAGGATAAATGGCGAAAATGTTTCTTTTAATTACACATGTGAACCATAAACAGGGTCTGGAGTTGTTTTATTGTTACTTTCATTAACATTGGATATCTGTCTCCTTGATTACTAAAAGTCGGTATTTTGCCCAGAAAAAACAACAACATATCAGTCGTACGCTACAACCAAACAACTTTCTGACTGCTTTAGCACCATTAGTAAAGTATTTCTTTTGTAGGTTAAAGATCCGACTAACTGTGGCATGATCTTGTCATAAGTTATTAAAGCCAACAGCAGTAGAATTCAAAAGCTGCTGACTTTGATACCCCTTACAATACATTTATGGTGACGTTTTACAATGCATAACACTGTACAACATTTCTGGTAATGATATCATAATCATCTGCTTAAAGTAACAAGATCTTAAAAATAACTCACTACAATATGAGACGCCTTTTGTTTCACAGAACCTGTCACATATTGTTATACTAACTATTTGTCTAATGCCTTATAAAAGTTAATGGAAAACTGCCAAAATCCAAACCGCTTAGGCTTGTTAAAGGCACATTTTTCATGGTGCATGCTAAGTAGTCAAATTTAGGTCAAAAGAACCTCTTTCCTCTATCATCACTTTAACTTATGCTTGTGAGGGGCAGGCTTGTAAAGTGTAGAAGCTAATGTTCATTATGTTCGACAAAAAACTGGACTCGTCAGCAAATATTTCTGTAACAACACAGAGCTGTTAAACAGAGATGGAATCTGTTAGGCTAGTAAGGATATACTGAAATAGAAGCACTCCTCCTATGTGCCCAGTTAGTTCTGCCTAAGGACACACATGAAGCACAGATAGCAGCACATTATAAATTAATTTTCACCATGTCCAACTCTTAATAAGTTTCATATTATGCTGATGGAATTTTAGAACATATTCTGGGAAATTAAAAACATGACAAGAATCTAAATGTGATCAAACCGTTTTGCTACAGCAAGCATTAAGTCCAACATACACTGTATTTTACAGATAAAAACAAAAAAAAACTCCCATTCTACGAGGATAATCCAGCTCGTCTAAAAACAAAACCCCTAACAAGAAGGAATGAAACATGATCTGGCTTCTCAGGTCAGAGCACAACACCACAGCATTGTCCGTGCATGTCTGGAGGAGCATTAGCCTTGCCAGCTGATCTGAGACAAACTGAGCCAGCTAAAAGATAGGATCATCCCTCCACTATCCTCATTGAGCACAATAGAGCTATACAGCGGTAAAGTGGGAGGGAGAGAAAGAAGCAGCGAACGAGGGGAGGAGAAAGACACAGAAAGGAAGAGAAATTTTGACTTATTCATAGCGTCTCCCAATCAGCTGCAAACACATTGGACTGCACTGACACTCATTAGTTTCTGCTCCACTTCCTCCTGGGTGCCTTTATCCTCCTCACATCTATTTGGGATACGGAATCTTGCCAAACAAAAGTCCCCCCCCCCTCAATCTCACACACAGGAATAAAGCAGGAGACGCGTCAGTTTCAAATTGGGGGTGTTGGTGGGTAGTTGTGCTCAGATTGTTCTGTTCTCCTTTGCAAGCTACTTGCCTTTCATTCAGAAAGCCTCATTGTCATTGCAGTCGTTCTGTGAAACAAAAAAGTAGCTGGGTAATGGATCCATCTGCAACAATTAACTGATTACTTGATTACTTGTCATCTAATGAACTAATCACCAACTACTTTAATAATCAATTAGTTGGTTTGAGTAATTAAAGCAAAAAAAGTAATCTTTAATTCCATATTTTCGTTTCTTTTTCCTCCTTTACGCCCATAAGCTAATTATCTTTGGCTTGTGGACACAACACGACATTAGAGGACATTATCTTGAGCTGATCAATGTTTTTCGCAACTCAAACAATTAATCAAGAATATCATCAACAGACTGGTGAACAATGAAAACAATCATCAGTCCAGAACCAGGAAATCATCTGAACAAGATTTCTGTGATTCAGCATCGAGACTTCTGTGCTGCAGTAATATTTAAAATGGACACAAATGTCTGTATCTCTTTGTACAGTGTTAAATCTACATTTTGTTTAAATTTATAGGCTACGAATATCAACCAACGTGATATTAACACTGCTTGTAGGTTTGTGAAATAATTATTTATAAGTGCCTGTATTGGGATACGAGGGTAGAAAATGATATACTCGTAGTCTTTCAAGTCCTTAGAGACATGTCTGCCGTATGGAGACATAAGATATAAAATGTTATCTCTGACACAGTATAATAAAAAATGGAACTGTCTCAGTTTCTCATTAAACTCCGGAAAGGCTGGGCTTATGTTTGTTCTTCAGAGAGTCAATCACACAGATGGAGCCAAGTAAGAGAGGCGCTTGTTTGTTTTGTTTGCTATGTTAATAACGCCATTACTTCTGATTACTGGGCTAATTGAGTATTATTAATACCAATTTCTCTTGTCTTGGCCAGCCTCTGCTAATTGACTCTGCACAACATTGCAAGCTAAAATCAAATTTGCCTTGTTGTCAAACGGCTGTCAAACATGATGTTGTAACCAAACACGGAGACTGGTACGTGCTGTGCAGTTTAAGGTGTGTTTGTTTCATGAGATCATCAGTAAATGAGAAGGTTTACAAATAAAGGTGAGAATGAACGCAATATGTATGGCTTTTCACACAATTGGTAAACGGACATAAAAGCAATGAAAACAAAAAAACAAAAAAAACTGCAACTGGTCACATGACATCCCAGGCAGGCTACAGTGTATTGGGGTCAGTGAACAAGGCGCTGAACAGCCTGTGCCTGTTCAGCCTGTTTAAATCGCAGCACACTTCAATGATTGGAAGCAAAACATAGAGCTTTTTTTGTGGCTCCAACCCCCTACTTTGCCTGTGCACACAAGTGATATTTTCTCACTTTAACAATATCTCAGCGAAGGGGGAAATGTTTTTCACAGAACTGAAACTGACTGTGGCTTGTTATGTGATCAAAACATTGATACGTGTATTGAATATGGATATCTGGTCAATGTGAGTGTCATAAACCACACTTACTTAATTTGGTACTATGTGTGAGCAGTAAATGTAGTTTCTGCAATAAAAATAAGAACCCTGTAGGTGGATCAGAAGCAAAACAGATTGTCTGGATTTATTTTGTTGGCGGTCTGCACTATTTTACCTTTGAGCATCAGCTGTAGGAGATTTGATTGATGATTTTTAGGCAGGAGAACATGTGATCCCAACTCGTCACTTGAGAAATGTGTGAGTTTCATACAGACACCAGATTTGAACTGCAGTACATCTCAAGTGGGTGTTGACAAAACCTTAGCTATTATGAATACAAGGTGCTCCAGCTAGAAAACACGGACAAACCGTTATCACCATGCAGTTGAAATAATTAAGGATAGCATCTAAGTACTGGTCTTTTGGGGGAATTAAACAGCAAGTTCAGCTAAGAAAAGCTGCATAAAAACATTTGCCTACAAACACTAGAGAGGATTACTGGAGGAAAACTGCACATTGTATGCATAATCACTTCCTCATCAATAAAGTACCACACAGCCCACAATATCTATAAAAATATCTTTCCATATAAGGGTATAAAAAAAACAGATTTTTTATTTTTTTTTTGGCTACATGCTCCACAGTATGAGATAAACTGATGAATATGGATGAACTAAGCTGCAATGAGCCGCATCAGGCTCCCAAACCTCATAAAAAAAGATTCACACTGCAACAGGAAAAATAAAATTCTGTTCTAATATCATATAACCAAAGCAGGCAACTGCAATGTGTAAAAAGCCCATTTTCAAAGACAGATTGACCTAAAAATCTATAAAATGTGCCTAAAAAGCTGAAGTTTGTTAGAATTACTCTGCATGCGACAGTGTTTTTACCACTCTGTAGACATGCGGCCTATTTTTGAGTCTTTTCCTTACAGTTGGGATACATGATGTTGGATATTATGCTTTCCTTCAACATTAATCCATGTAGGTCTTGTTTATAGAATAAACACATGATGCTGGCTATACTGTTTGCATTGCTTGACTGTGTGCCCTATCAGACGCTCAGGCCCTTATCATATGTAGACACCCTTATCATATGCAGACACCTTATAGACATCACGCTGCCAAGCCCACTGCACATAAAATCAGTTGGGATGTACAGTTTGAGGGCAGCTTATAGCAGCGATACTAAGCTTATCTGTCGCCGTAATTACAACAGACCATTTCTTGCAGGGCTTATTTCTAAAAACCTCCCTTTTCTTTCCTCTTTCAAATTTGGTAAACAAACCCCTTGCAAAATTCTTCCATTACATAAGTTCCTCTAGAAAAATGGTATATTTTCAGACCCCTAATAAGCCTCCTTTACTTTGTCCGATATATTTGGCAGGGGGAGTGCTTCTGTTGTGTCTGATTTAGTCATTAGACACCAAACAGAAGACAGATTTGACTTCATGAACATACCTGCTGATAGACAGCAAGATTGAATTAGGCAGAGACAGATGTTGTTCTAACTGGGTCACAGCAGCAAAGGAATCATTAGGGGGAAGCTGAATGCACAGATGCATTTAAAACCAATACACCAGAATGTCAAATGGTATGCAAATTACCTGTTTTTTTTTTTTTACACAAATAATGAGTCAATACACAGATGCGAAACTGGTTAAGTGCCATCCACCTGCTCTCTGAAAGGCTTCTATCACATTTCATACGCTATTCATTCAACATCGATATCTACGAGCATTAATGGATATTATTTGCTATTTATTAAGCCGGCTTTAACAACCACTGGGCAACAGACCAAGAAGAAAAATCAATAAACACAGGCTACATACGGTGTATCTCTGACTGATTTATCTTTATGACGAACAAAATGATGCCCAAAATGTTGCTGGTGTCTCACAGTTCTTCCTCATGTTGTAAATCAAAATCATGTGCTGCCAGTCTGGTGACAAAATACTCTACAAATTAACTCGGCAATGCTAATTTTAGGTTTATTGAGAACCATTACACAAAAGCTGTTAAATATTTCACAGACACTTGATGTATTTTCAAAAACAGTTACAGCAAATTAGTCTCTTTGAGAGCATGCAAATGTTGTATAAAGAGAAGAGTCGGTGCTTTTTATCAGCATGAGTTAGGTCAGTGGGACTAAAAAGCTGTCATAAATTATAAATATCAGCTCGGGAGAGCCCTAGTCTGAATATAGCCTGCTCCACATCAAGCTAACTGTGCTGCCTCAGTTACTGTAGTCATCTGCTTTTATAAAGAGTGTGCCACGGAAAACTCACTTTAATTAATCCTGTGCTATCATCAGGACACACACGCAAAAAAATATCTTTGCAGGTGCTTGGTAACAATTATCTCCACAAGAAGATGGTCAGCTACCTGCATACAGCTGTCCCTTTCCTCTACGTGAGCATAACAACAATTTAACCAGAAATGGTCATCATCTGGTCGCTGACTAATCCCATGACATCGCTTTGTCACATGACCACACAACGTCAAAACTGTAGTCAGCACCTGAAATTAAATCATCCATGTTTTTTCTCTGTGGTGCAAGCTTTCACCTGTTACAAGCACTTCTTAGCAGCCTGAGACTTCAACAGGTCATGAAAAAGCCATTAAAAGGCCTAAATGCTACCAGAAAAAAAAAGCACTACCCTGACAGGCGTATACCAAAACCAGTGAGACCACGTGCACAAACACTGCATTTTACTAACAGCTTAGACAAATATGTCGCACCAGTTTAAACACTGACACTGTTTAGAGAGTGGAGCACTGGAACAGAAGTTGGCTGACAATGTCAACTCCACGTTTACTCTCTTCGTCTCTTGTAGGATCAGATATAACACACATCTAAAATAAAAAGGGGAAGGGGTCCGTCTTCTGCCCAGTGATATCTAAAGTAAAATGTATGACTGCATGGATTAAAGGAGTGCCAGTTATATTAATCACATCACATAAAAGATGCTCAGGTCAAACTTTAGTTTCCCCACTGGACTGATAACATTTCTAAAGACCATTACACTGTAGAGCTCTGCTGGGAGTTTAAAATCACAACAAGGAAGCTGCCGGCACTAAGAATTTTAAATAATTTAAGCTAATTACCCAGGTGGACAGCCAACGATCACCCTCTAATAGGTATGTTAAAATTGGTATGATTGAAGCTAATGCAGCCACGGTTCAATTGTACCAGTTTGTTTCCAGCAGAGCACACATGTCCCCAGTCTTTACGATGAAGCACTGACTCCCACATGTTGACAATTTATTTGTGGTCTGGTGTTAATATAAAACAAAATGCATCAATAAATTTTACTGGCAGTGGGTGAGCATAAGCTGACGGTTGATGCGGTTTATGATCTTCCCATTAATCTGTCCATTCTAAGGGTCTAGGGCTGCGACTTCAAATTATTTTTAATATTTGTTATTCTTACAATAGCTTTCTTGATGATTATCTAGATCTGTCAATCACTTGGCCAACTTCGCTCAAAGCCCTAGGTCACCAAATGATTTGTTTTCACCAGCTAACAGTCCAAAATGTATTCAACGTACTATGACACAAAATGACAATAAAGCAAACTGCAAATCCCCTCAAGTAAGAGGCTGCAAATCAGCACTGTTTCTCTTCTTTAAAAAAAAGGACAAAATAACTTATTAGCAAATTAAATGCAATATTCTGTTGATCACATAATTATGATTAGCATAGAAAGCACTCTCGAGCAAGCCGATTAATTGGAAGTCCCAATAAAACATGGAGCACCTCACTCTGCAGGCACCTGATAACACAGGGAAGGGCAGCTTACACTATTAAAATGCCTCTTTGTTAAAGAACAGAAGAATAGTATAAAGGCAAGTGCACCACGTAAATACATTTTACCTGAATTGAAACCAGCGATAATATGTGGGATCATTCTATGCTAACCCATAAAAAAGTCTAAACAAAAATTTTCTCTCGCTGGGAAAAAAAGTAAATTTGAATGGAAATATATTATTTCCTCCACTCTGCCAGTAAAAAACCAATTAGTGCTACAAAGGCTTAATCATCAGCCAGCAGCAATATATTAGCAACAAAACATTAATTTTGGCACACTGGAAAAACTGCCACAGCAAACACCGGCTCATTTCCCAAAATGACAAAAATGTTCTCACAGGTCTTTATTTACTACTGCAATACTCGATCAATTCATCAACAATGTCACATGAGTGTTTAGTCACTGATTATGTGTTCTCTCGACTAGCATGTTTTCCTTCCCACTTACAGCAAGGGTAGAAAAAAACAGATGAATCAGATCAAGACTAGATTTGCTAAAGAGGAAATGAGCACTTGTATGGTGAGACAAGCAGGTACATTTAAAAGGAAGGGAGAAAAAAAAAACTTTCCTACCTGCTATAAAGTGTAATTACACAAACCCATATGCTGCACTGATAACGAAACAATACACATGTATTTGTTTAACAAGGTGTAAACAAAACGTCCAACCTAAAGAGAAATCCCACCCTTCTCACTGCCTTATTTTCTCCTCACCCAATATCCTCTTGGTTTACAGTATACGATGATCACTCTCTGTGTCCTGTTTCAAAGGGAATTACATCACCTCCCGTGAGTAAAAAGGCTTTTAAAATGATAATGCTGCCATGGAAAAACCTGGCTGAGTTAAGAGCTGCTGGACAAAACAGGTTGGGGCTGTTCAAATTAAAAAAAGTTTCAACATAGATGATCTAATCGGTCTAAAGGTTTTATTTGTCCAACTTCTGGTATGATATAGAGATATGGGGGAAAAACTCACAGGGGCGTCAATGTGGACTTAGGATTAACCATTACGGAGCCAGAGGAACATTTCTGGTGTATAACAACAGATAAGGAAACACTGCTTGGCTGCTGCGGTCAGGTGTTAGCTTTCATTCAGTCTCCAAGTGGCACAACAAAGTGTAGGACAAGTCTAACAACACAACACTGGCACAGTGTGTGAGAAAAAAAGTCTTTGTTACGATGCAGCTTATCTTCAGGTGTGTTGTAAATGATCATATGAGGAACTGGATAAGTAAAATACCAACACAGACTTTTAATACCTCAATGGAATACGGTGCGTGTTTCTGTCATTCATGCTGAACATCCGCCGAGGAAATCGGTTAAGCATTTACCTTTTTTTAAGATCAATGATCCGTGGAGTAGAAATGTGGCTTTAAGATCACATTTCAATACAATACCTCAAACTCTGTAGTAATGGATGTGTTACATCACACATATTTTTGGTCAATATTACAATGAATACCTGGATAACAGACTACAAACAGCTGGCTATCAGCTCTTAGATTAGGACCTGCAACAAAGACAAGTGGCAGCTGATAGCTCCTAGTGTTTGTTTGCATTTTACTACAGCAAAGATGGCCTTTTAAGCCTAATCAGATATGGTATCAGTTTAAGTACATGACAACACCAGACATCAAATTTGAGTTTTAAGGCAGCAGAAGCAGCCTGAAGGACATTTATCAGCCAACTATATGTATGCAGTGTTAATGTCTTAACAAACTAGAGCCTTGTATTATCAGATAACCAGCATACTTGGATAAATATCTCTGATTCAGTATAAGAGCTTTCACTCGACATGGGAAAAACTCTAGATTAGAAGCACGATCTCAGACTGACACCTAAAACCACAATGCATTCACGGATGTAATTCAGATAGCTGACAAAAGAATTAAAACCACAGGCTTGCTTCTTGTATTTATCTCCACCTGTGCGTTGCTGGCTTCATGGTGACATTTCTCAGGGTTTGCACCTTGTGACAGCATTTCCAGAGATGACAAACACTAAAATAAAAAAATAAAAAAAACAAGGGCATGGACGGATTCCTAAAATCTAAATACAATAAAATAAAAATAAATAAAAAAAAAACTCAGAGATTAGCTCCGGCTGTATCTGGAATCTTAACAGGATTAAATCACAGTGGGGTTAAGTGCGGATAGTAATCTGATTAGTGAAGTGGTGGGAAAATGAAAACGGCGATATGTTGAGAGTAACGCTCACTAATCCTCCTCATCATCCGTCGAAGCGGTGAAGGTGCTCCGCAACAAAAGATGTGCTGCTGCTGCTGCTGCTGCTGCTGTTGTTGCAGTGCAGCTGTTGGCTTCATGACTGACACTGTGGGTGGCAGGGGCATATATTGATTAACAGCTTTATATGTACCACCCTGCGTTATGCTGGATATTCTCCGCCGATTGCGAATAAATAAAAGTCAATCGAGCAGCATTGCAAAAAGAGGCAGCCATGTACAGCTGTGTGATGTGAAACCCACCGAAAACACACACAGCTCTCTTGATGCAATCCCCCCCTCAAAAAAAAACACCGTGGTATTAGACTCTTGCTAAACTGATAACATGCAAAGGTTATAATTTCACAGTTAAAAATCGAGTCGGACGAGCATCAGAATGGGACCTCGGCGATCCTCGGCGCAGGCAGCTAGCGGTGGTGTTAGCATGTCGTACGGGGCCCCGCACACACAGGAGGAGGAAACTTGAGGAAACAAAGACACTCACCTAAATTACCGTCGAGTCGGTGTCTCGTGTGCTGATGTCCGGGTTACAGGCAGGGTGCTACTATCCAAAAAACAGTCAGAGAAGTGGGCATTAGCTTAGCTTCACAGTTTTCCTTGACGGGGGTTGGCTAGTGCTAGCAGCTAGCTAACGCTGCCCACTTAAAGAGCAACTCGGAGCTGGCCCAGTGCGCACATTCTCCTCGGCGAGCCGCCCTCAACTTCTTTATCGTCCCCAGTTGTTTTCACACTTCAAAGTGTCGCCTTCCAAGCGTGACTGGTACAAACGAAGCGAAGGCGACGTCAACGGCAAAACGGTCCGTAACTGGTACGAATTAATGACACAGAACATTAAAAAAATCCAAAATGTCCACGACATTCAGCAAGGAAATACAAAAGGCAAAAATGCGTTCGACCTCCGGCAGAGCTGAAGCTTCTCCTCTGAAGTGTGCCGCACCCAGATGTTTGCAGTCATAATTTCCTTGTGTTTTTATCAGTTGCAGTAAATGCAGCTCCGCAGACTGGACCAAGAAGCTACATGGAGGCAACCTGAAGCGGCGAGTTTCTTCTCTGCGACCTCTGTGTGCCTACATGCAGGAGGAGGCTGTCCACCAGAAGTCGCCTTTCCAGCTCCACCGCGATGCTGCCTCCTCTATCTCACCCAGATACGCTCACCGATCCTCCCTTATCTCCCCCCAATACTCCCAGCGTTTCACTTTCTGGTTTGGTACCACACACGGGTTGTACGAACAATTAGAACAACAAACGAGGTGGAAAAAAAGTCATTTTATTAAACCCGTCTACATGTATACAAAAGGTGTTTGCACTATTTACATCAGCGTGTGTTGTCTCGTGGCGCCCCCTGCTGGATGCATAACTTTTTTTCCTTTGGATGGAATTTTAACCCTCTGAACCAAAGCAGTTTCTAGGCGTTTTTTTTTCTTCCCTCACACACTGTGGGCTCGTTTAGAAACACAATTATGCCTAGAAGCTGAACTCAAACTCAAAATGTCTTTTGTACAATATAACAAAGTTCAAATGTACTAAATCACACAGAAATTAATAAATAAACATACAAACTGCAACCTTGAATCAACACTTTTCCACCGTGTTTATAGTCTGGGAAGTTTCATTTTTGATGATTTTTTTTCATGACAAATGTAGAATAAAGTGATGTTGATGAAATATCCACGTTAAGCGAAGATTTTGTTTATTTTCAGATCGCAACTAATCACCGGTGAGTAGTTCAAGGACTCTGATAAACTGAGTACATTTGGCAATTTCTTTAAAGATGACATGTCTTTCATCAAATGGGCTTTGGGGGTTGAGAAAGTGATTAAAGTATTTCTGCAAAATATGATAATTAAGTTTTTTTTTCCTAATCTAATTAAAACGAGAAATCTGGAGGTTCTTTAAAAGGTGTCATGACAGTAGTGTCATGGCTTTTGGAGACAATATTTTTCCATGAAATAATTAAGGTTAAGTAGCCAGCCTTTCCTGAAGAGAATACCTGTGCAGTTTACGCACATGTTGTGTTTTCCTTAAAGACATTTTCACCATAAATCGATGCAGAAAAGGCACAAACTGGTGCATTAAAAAAAACAGCAGGATGCAGGAAATGAAGTGTTCAATGCTGTAAATTCTAGAGGAATGGACCCCCATACTTACTGCGTTCCCCACAGTATTTAAAAGCTGGTACTCCAACCATTTTCAAATCCCTCTGTAGTTTTGAAATAATGTTTAATCCATACTGTCTAATCCATAAGGTGGAAATAGTAAAATTAAAATTCATTTTCAGCATCCTGATTTTTAAAAAAAATAATAATCCCAGTATTCTGAGCAGGCTTATAACCATTTAAGCAGACATACTGAATCTGAAATCAGAACATAATGCCAAAGGTCAAAAAAGAAAAAAAACCCAAAAACCTTATGGCCATGTTTTTAGGAATATGCATTATTAAGGAAATCTGAAAAAGCAAAGAGACTAGGATGTATTTTTAATGTTTTTTTTTTCATTAGTATGAAAAGAAGACATGTTAAAAAAAAAAGCAAAATATCTCAAAATCTTGATGTTTTTGCCCCATCTTAAAAACTAATAAGACTATCTATTAGTGTGACATTGTGCAGTGTTGCTGTCTCTCATGGTTTTTCCTGGACATAAACCACATTAGTTTCGCTTGTGATTTTCCGTAGATGACGAGTCAAAATGTCTGCTGTGAAAAAGGTCAATGAAGCTTGCTGGCTTACTGTCACACTGCCAGGGCTTATTGGGACTTTTACATAGAGTACAGCCATTGCTAATGTTATTAGTAACACCTCTGCTTTCCCTACTATAGTCCAAATGACTGCTGTGAAAGGGACCCATTGTATATATCATGAGAGGGACTGTCCCGGATGTGCTGTACATTTGCATAAAGACCGAGGCAAAGGCAGAAATCAAGTACAAAACCTTGAACAAAAGCTATTTTTCTACGACTGTGTACATGCATCCAGACAATTAGAAATATACATTGTTATAACAAAAAGAATTTAAAGCTATATCAGATTATAACAGGGGTTTTTTGTGACTTAATCAGTCCCTTGCACTGAAAGAAGGCGTCCTGACATGGTGCACGTCCAAGGAAGGCTTTCAGCATGTCCATTCCATCCACGGAGCCGCCAGCTTCCAGTATCACCCGTCTGTACTCTTTTCCAACCTGTGTCAAAGCACACGTGTTTAGATAAAAACATTTCCACAAAAACAAGACAGATAAGGTGCTTTTCATTGTCCAACTTCATCTTAGAGGATCTAACTCAAAGAGCCAGGGAGTGAGGAAGCTTCTAGAGCTTACAGTACAGAAAAACTGGTGTATCCTCGCATCCTCAATTAGCAAAGATGCAAAGACACACAAGTGAAGGAAGCAAGGAAACACGCTAGCATCATGAAAAGCACCCATGGTAACTGTCAAATGTGAAGATATAATCCATCAGACCAACCTTTGGATTCATAATGCCTTCCTTTTTAAAACGGCTGAAGTAAATGTCCATGGAGTAGACTTCACTCCACAGATAGCTGTAGTACTGACCATCATATCCTCCAGCCAAGTGGCTAAAACTGGCTGTCATGTTGGTACCTGCACAGAACAGATCGTTGTTATCACACAAACAAGGAATTTGTTACAAATAATTAAAGCTGGGGTAGGCAGTATTAATCTGCCATCATTGGGTAATAATTTAGAATATTGTAATTCAAGTGGTCTGAATGGAAGTCCGACTTTTGCACCTCCTCTTAGCTCTTTTCATCAGGCTTCAGAAAATCTAGCCAGTGAAGCTTGCTCATTGAACTGGAGTTACATCCATTCAATACGTTATTGTGAGCTTGATGTTCTCCTGGACAAGGAAGCTGCTAACTTCATTTTCCTGTAACATGTAAATGTGTTGGTTAGGTCGTGTAGGTAGATTTACCAACGCTGAATGTTGGAGCTTAGCCTTCTGCTATGCACAACCAAAGGCTCATGGGTGCAGCAACAGCTTTCTTTCTTTATTTATTTATTTGGACGGGACAGTGCGTATTAATGAACATACAATCACAGGTTGCAGTAAATATGGCGGATTTAGCGCAGGGCGAATTTCCATCCGGTGTCCCACAGCTAATTCAGTATTTCAGATCCTAGGATCAAGATTGTGGCTGATAAAGGCAATTTTGAACTGACTGGTACTGGTATGGGGCTACAAGGTGGCTCGGTGGTTAGCACCGTTGCCTTGCAGCAAGGAGGTTGCCGGTTCGCGTCCCAATGAGGACACTGGGGATCTTTCTGCGTGGAGTTTGCATGTTCTCCCCGTGCAGCGTGGGTTCTCTCCAGGTTCTCTGGCTTCCTCCCACACGGTCCAAAAACATGTTGAGGTTAATTGGTGATTCTAAATTGTCCGTAGGTGTGAATGTGAGTGTGCTTGGTTGTCTGTCTCTAAGTGTAGCCCTGTGATAGACTGGTGACCTGTCCAGGGTGTCCCCTGCCTTCGCCCTAAGTCAGCTGGGATAGACTCCAGCCCCCCACGACCCTAATGAGGATTAAGCGGTGTATAGATAATGGATGGATGGATGATACTGGTACGAACCTAAGCCCAATCTTTTGTTTTTGTTGCAAATTTATGAAGTGTCATAAACTGAAATAATGTTCTTAACAAATGTAGCTTCATCAGCCAATAATTGCTGAATTTATAACATAAAATACAGCATTTGTCCTGTGCTGAAAGTCCACGACATGACACATGATACAGGCCACAACGGCAGCTGACACAAACGCCACTGGTATATAGAATTGTTATCCTCATTAATCCCAGCTTAATTTGAGACGTGTGCTGGCCATTGAGGTGATTAAGCGTCACAAACCCTTTGTAATGGTTCCCCAGAGTGGGAGGGGCTGCCTCCATATCCCGAGGCATTCCCAGGCTAGATGTGTTATATAATCTTTTCAGTACGCTCTGGGTCTACCCCGAGGTCTCCTCACTGTTGGATGTGCCCAGAAAACCTCCAAAGGAAGATGCCCAGGAGGCAATCACAACCTCAGCTGGCTCCTTTTGATGCCAAGGGGCAGCAACTCCTAACTGGATGTTAGAGCTCCTCACCCTAGCTCTAAGGCTGGGCCCAGCCACAGGACAGTAGACACTCACTACGGCAGCTTGTATCCGTGATCTTATTCTATCGGTCACTACAAAAGAGGTCATGATCATAGGTGAGGGTTGGAAACTTTGGAAATGTTCTTTTGCCATTGCCAGATTTCTCCTGACCCCACAAATTTAAAAAGAAAAATTATACTGTGTGCCCTTCATACAAGATATTAAGCACAAACCTTAGATGCCTACAGCGGCCTATTTGTTAGAAGTGTGACAGATTTAAGTATTTGTTTGTCCTCATAGGACATGAATAAATAAAAAAATTCTCATCACAGATAGAAATCTTTATGCAGAGATTTGTCTAAACATATGCTGACTTCACCTTGTCATCCTGCTGCTGCTAATGTTACAACTGACCTGGTGTAGCAGGAACACCCAGGATGTCCTGGCAGTGCTGTGCAAACACCTCGGCTGTGTCTGCACAACGACTGGTGTGCAGTGACTGGTCCACTTTACTGAGGACTACCTGACGCAGGTTCATCAGGCCTGAAGAGGACACAAACACTCTTGATCTTTGCATATTTGTTTTTACAGAGCGTTTTATCACTTGTTAAAATTGAAGTTTCTGACCAGTGTTGGCGACTCTGGAGGCAATCAGTTTGTCGAGCAGACTGTCTGGGATCGGGGTGCCGTCCTTGTAGTGGCCAGACATTCTTCTTAGAGGCTCCTTCTCCCAAACCCAGTTCTCAAGCATCTGAGATGGCACTTCCACAAAGTCTGTCTCGACCAGAGTTCCACTGAATTCTGAAAAAGTGGTCTGATACAAACACAGGACAAGTTCAGACTGTCTCATTTCAATTAATATACAATACACTATGCAAATATAATAACTGTGTATTCACAGTAAAGCTGCAATGATAAATCCATCTTCAAATATTTTGATAATCACTTAATTGGTCGGCATTTCATTTTTTGATTTTTGATTTTTTTACAAAACAGTTCAATCCCTTGATTCTATCTTATTTAATTTAAATATTTTCTGGTTAGTTTCCACCTCAATGATAGCAAACTCAGTATCTTTGGGTCGCAGACAAAAAAAAGACATCTGGGGTCGTTATCTTGGGCTTTGGTAAACAGTCATCATTTTTCACCATTTTTATACACTTTATAGACCAAACAGCTAGTTGACTGACCCTCTGAACTTCATTCAGTTTCTGTGTTTTATAACCCTGTTATGTTTTAACTCACTGTGGCCTTAATTTTTACTGTAATATAACATTCTGCATCTCTACAGAAACAGCATAATCATGGCTAGAAGGAGAGAGAGCGCAAATAATGTCTTCTCTGTCACATGCCATGGAAAAAAATAAAGTTTTTATTTTATATAAAATTAAAAATTTTCAAAGTGCCCACAGGTGATACCAATGATAGAAAAACAGGTTGCTTTGCATACTATCCATATTTTCTACCTACATGTTTAATTTGTTTGTAGACTTGTCTCTTATCTGATGTGTGTACACACTGCCTGCAGTTCAGCTGAAAAGTCCCTCAATTTTTGTCACATGACTGTTGATTGCAGCTACATCACTCATGGATTCTCAGTTGTGCTGATATATATGAGCACATATGAACAGTTTAAGGACTGTCAGGAAGTTGAAAATGCGACAAATCTTTTTGTTTTTGATGGTTTCTCGCTTAAAAATGGTGTAAGTTTGGCTATTTTTTAAAGATTCCATACCTCAAAGATAACACGCCTTTCAAACCTGTTGACAGGTTTTAGGGGTCACAGAAAACTCAAGAAAAACAATCAATAGATCAATCGACAATGACAACGGCCGTTAGTTGTAGCCCTAATTCTTAGCGGCCTACCTTAGAGCAGAGCTCATGCATGACATGACCAAACTCGTGAAAATAAGTCTCCACTTCATGGTGCTGGAGGAGGGAGGGCCAGCCTTTCCTGGGCTTGGTAAAGTTAGCCACCATTGCTGCAACTGGAAGCCTGCGTTTCCCTTCAGGTCCTCTGCAGCCAGGCCTGAGCCCAAAGCAAGCGGCGTGGCCATATTTTCCTTCCCTGGTAAAATGTCACAGTCAGGCAGACGTCTGAACATCAACACCAATGACATTATAAACATCAAAAGCTCTAGTCACCGATATCCTCATCTTTACAGGTTTCTATGCAGGTAGGCTAGCTGACCTTATCCTATACACTTTTTATGCATGGAAGGGTATGAGGATGATTTCTTGTCTCTATAAAAGAAAAAAAGTGCCACATTCTCTACCTTGGATGTAAGTCCAAGTAGAACTGACCGATCTCCTCGCCTGTTTCAGCGTCGTGCGCTGAATAAAGCTTGACATTTTCATGCCACACGTGTGCATGTTCCACCTCGGTGAACTTGAGACCCAGCAGCTCCTGGTAGATACCAAACAGTCCTTCTGTCACCACATCAAGCGGGAAATACTCAATTAGTTTGTCCTTGTTTACTGCAAACTTGCACTGTTCCACTTGGTTCATGTAATAGGGTAAGTCCCAGGCATTGATCTTCCCGTCAAACTGGTAGCCCTTCATCAAGCACTCCCTTTTCTTTAGTGCAAGAATATATTTCCTCTCCTTGATTCCGATGGGCTTCAGGGTTTCATAGAACGTGTCTGTAAAAGATGGAGAAGGAAATCTTTATGGTCAAAGATATATTTTTTATATATACACACACACATATACATAAGATGAATCTCATCTTTTTAGCTGTAGGTGTCTTATTTCAAATCACTGGAGCCACTCAGTCAATACATGAAAATAAAACAGAAAAAAAAACAGCATGTACTGAATTTTCTGATGCACAATCAGATCTCATTTGCCCTTTTGTTCTGAATAAATGTATATCACTACTTTGCGTGAGGCTAGTTTAAAAAACAGCAGGATGTTTCTCTAAACCAATCACAACTTCATCATTAAGTTCTATAAATTTTTTATTACCGCTGCATTCGTCCTACACAGAAATCAAAACACAGAAACTATCACTGAGTCGCACTATGATAAGAAACTGGCCACTTCCAGCGTTGTATATATGACCACGTGTGAGCGTGCTTCCATGTGATATAAATTACTGCATGTTACATAACATACAGGCAGCATGACAGAGGCATGGGGTGTCACATACACTACACTGTGATGAATGCACAAGAGGTATCAGGTGTACATTTCTCTGCTTCGCTATTCATCGGACGAATGCCTTTATCAGATGGTGTGAAGCTTCATCTTAAATGTCTAAAAATGTTTTTATGAGTGCGTGTGTGCAGAGAGTTGAGGTGTCAGAGGCTTCATACCTAGAAAGTCAGACACATTGCTTGCATTTTTGGCCATGTTAATTCCCAGTACATAGTTTGCATGGCTACTGTAACCAAGTAAGTCTGCAACCTTTGCCCTCAGTTGTATCAACTGTTCAAGGATTGCTGTGTTTACCTGAAAAAAAAACAAAAAAACAAGAAGATATGCAGATCAGCTAAAGTACACAATAGACATGTAAGTACTGAAACATCTTAGCTCTTACAAATCCCATGAGCTGGATGACTGAGAATCTTCAGACACAGACAGTGAGTACATTAAGTTGCACTTAATAAAGTTACAGTCATTAGGATTTCAATTCCTGGTTCACTTGAGGACCTCTTTGATTACTGGTGGTAGCGTGCGGTTTAACATATCACTGACCACATCACAACCCTCCGCATTCAGGCTCCATATCAATAACAGATACATTACAAGGTTCTGCTCACCTTAAAAGCCCTCCATAAGCTGGTTTGGCCATACCTTACAGACCCTCTCCGTCCCTACACTCCCTCTTTCAGGCCTTCCTCTGCTGTCTGCCCCAATTTTCAGACTCAGCACCATGACTGTCCTCAGACGGTCTGCACCGTGACTTTGGAACTCACTACCACTACACATTGGTCAGCTGGACTCTAGATGTCACAACTCAAAACCCTTTTTTTTTTTTTTTAGAATTTCATTATAGCAGGGGTCTCGAACTCCGGTCCTCGAGGGTCGCAATCCTGCAAGTTTTAGATGTTTCCCTCTTCCAACACACCTGATTCAAATGATCAGGATCGTTATCAGGCATCTAAAACATGCAGGATTGTGGCCCTCGAGGACCGGAGTTCAACACCCCTGCATTATAGCATACTCAATAAAACACTGTTACAATGTGCTCATGTCACATCCTCATCATAGTCTTGAATTCTTAAGAAATGTCTCATTGTGCCGGATGTTTTTTAAGGTGTCTTGAAAGGCTGCAACAACAAAACATATTATTATTCAGTTCTATTTAGAAGCACCAGTTCACAACATAAGCCATCTTAAGGCGCTTTACATAATAAGCTGAAGACATTACAATATCCACGATGCAGAGAAGCCAAACAAATCTCTTTGTCTTTGGTGACAGTGGGGGAAAACCAACAACATCCTTTAACCTGTAGAAACCTCCGGCAGAACCAGGCTCAGGGAGGGCAGCCATCTGCCTCAACCGGTTAAGGTGAAGGAAGAAACAAAAGGATAACAAATAAGGGTAGCGTGACAGGCCACTCCTTAACCAGCAGCTTTGTCAGAAGTACAACAGCAGACATGACACGCAGCTCTGTTAACAAAACCGCGGAGTCACACAAACTTATCACGTCAATAACAACAATGCAATTTTGTGCAGTGAATGATGTGAGTCGCTTTCCATACAATGCCAGGTCACAGTAGTTGTGACTTAGCTGAGGAATCCAACATATGCAGTTCGTCACCTGCCGCTTGTTTTTAATCTAACGACTCACTGTGGCTGCACCTTCTTGTACCATCACATCCTGCCTAACATTTACAATCAACAATGCTGAAATTTTGAACGCACATTTTTCTGCACAATAGTAACAAATTCACTGTATTACACACAACGGAGTCACATTAAATTCCTCCGTGTTTTGTGCAAACTGAATTCTTTAATGTGCGCGTAGAAGTATTAAATGTTTGGTTTGTATTAGCAGTAACTTATCTCTCTCTGGTAAGATAGTAGGGCTAATATCTCTATAACAAAATTACAGAAATGTTGGATTGCAAGCTGTTGTGTTCACTGTGAATCCCCTGAGGGTGTGAGGGTTGCCAAACTATAATGCATCAATTATAGATTAAGGAAGTGATCACAGCTTCCATATATATTGAATCACTATTTGCAATAAAACGTTGACCAGGAATGGTATCAAAAAGATTTCTAAATTCATATCATGTCATAATAAAATTATTTCTCCAAAAAGGACAACAGGTCAAGTCAGGTCACTGCTATTTATACATCACATTTAAAACAACAGATGTTAACCAAAAGTGCTTTCAAGGGCAAAAATGACACCCAACAAGTTTAAATATCAAGGTTAAAACCCTACAATATTAGATTTTGTACAAGTTTGCCTAACAGAGTTTAAGAATCCATAAAAAATAATACAGAGAAATGCAGTTAATCCAATGAATGCTGACAACAGCAGGTGTAAATGCATCATCCGTTGTGCAACATGGACATGACTAATGGTTGGCAGAATAGGATATACAGAGTCATTATCAGACTCCAGTTACCTCTTTACACCTGCTGTGAAAAGCTGTTTCCATCTTCCTCCTGGTTTCAGGATTGTGACACCTCTTCATCAGGGGGTAGTAATGGGGATATTCCAGTGTCACCTTATACCGTCCATCTGCTGCCTTGTCCAGTCCGTTCAGATAGCTATCAGCTAGCCCACCTAAAAAGGAAAAGGACAAAAGTGAAAGCATGTAAAATACATTCATGCTATCAGACAACCCATCAGAGATAGTTTTATGCAAATGAGCTTACCCAATTCTCGCTCAGAAAAAACAAGAAACGTATTGTCCTCATTGAGATTCTTGTTAAACTCTATGGACAGCTCACTGATTAGCTTGGAAGTTCTTTTGATCTCCTTGCAAGAGAGAAAGGGACAGAGCAAGAAAGCCATGTCGGATAATGAAATTTGATTTCCATTATGTAACATGATTAGTCAAGAATTACAGGCAGTGATCTAAAGACCGGCACTTAGTTAACCAAAAATCTTAATCCTTTAATGTACAAACTAAGATTCCTCTTTTGATCCTACTTTTTCTTCCCAATTATGAAACACTGAGAAAACAAATATCGAGGATAAAACCCTTCAACTGTAATGCATTCATATAATATGTTCATGCTAAATAATTACCGTTTTAATAATGTGATGACACATTGCATTACCTCTTGTATATCTTTCGACAGGTGCAATCCTTTCCTCTGGCCCAGTGTAACAAGTCTGTCTGCGAACCTCTTTTCGTCGGGTGAAAGGTCATCCTGGAACTTCTCCTGCCCAAACAAACAAACCTCTTTTCATATGGGGGGTGGGGGAACTGAGGCCATTTTGCTAAATTTATTCCCCTGTTGATGCTGCATGCCAGCCAGCATTGCATGAAACAACACATGGCTTTGGCTACTACTGATTAGAGGAGATTGAATTTCTTGTCCAGGCTAAATAAGAACCAGTGGTGGGGTTAACTGAGGGCACAGTATCCTGTATCTTAATATGAAACGCTGTGGTCCGAGCACATACATCATCTGCTGCCCTCTGGCTGACATAAAATGTGAAAATAATTTATCAGTGGCAAAGCTGTAGTGATAAATGCATCCGATCCTCACACATTAGACTTTCATGATTAAGGTTACTTTAACACATCATTAGCTACGCGGACCAGAGGCCTTGAATGTGACACAAGGTGTACCTGCAAAACAGTAATGCGTTTGAATACATCTTCCCGCATGCTTATCTCCACGTCAAACTCGGACAGCTTCTTGTCTGCCTCTGTGCTCGCTGATCGGACCTCCTTAGAAGGACAAACATACTGGGGGAAGTCAAGGACATGGCGAGATGCTGAGGAAGGAGAGCAAACACGAGGAAGAGCCAGTTAACGTTACAATGATTTGTACAATATAGGACAGCTTATACAGAAAATAAACAATGTCTACCAATCCCATGAAAAAAATACAAGAATCGATGAATCTGTAAGTGTTTCTGATTTGTGGCACTCAGCCCATGAGGTCTGTAGATTCAAATATTTAGAAACAGATCGCAAATATGTGTTTTTATTGTTAAAATGGCTCTGGAATCTCCTTTGTAGATTTTAGCAAACTTGACTCAAATGTGAGCAAATGGTGCATTTGTGTGGGACTATTTTCAGCTGAGGATGAAGAGACATTTGGAACAAGGAGAACATATAGAAAATCAATGGTATGAGGGATTGACTTCAATGAACGTATTGTGACTAAAGAGCTGCGACTGATGAATTAACTCCCAGATTGGTTAAAAAATAAACCTGCAACTATATTGATACTTAATTATTTTAACATTCTTTTTTTTAAAGACAAATGCCAGCGACCTCTAGTTCTGGCCTCTAAAATGTGTTAATTTTCTGGTAAGACAGTAAACTGAATATCTGTTAATCGGACAACACAAAACATCTGAAGCCTGTCTGGGAGTTTATGATGCACATTTTTTTCTTTTTGCCATTTTAAAGACAAATAACTCTATGAAATGACTTATTAATCAACAAGTAATCAACAGACGACGCAACAATGAAATTCAACATCAGCTGAAGTCCATTATAACGAAGGAACGTGGCCTTGACTGGACCAGTTAGAATCATTGAGGTATTTTATACAGCTTTTGGACAACAGTGCAGCTCTATGGCACACATGTACAGGCAGTTATTGTTAGTGGGATTATTGAATTGTTGGGTTTGGTCTTTTCATGGAATTGTGAACAAGAATACAAACGACTTATCCTTTAGGACTTACATGCATAATCCAGCTTGGCATTAGCCAAGGCTTCCAGGGTGTTTTCAACTGAGACATTTTCTATGTTCAGAGCTCCAATGTCATCGTAGACCTTCTTCACTCTGTCAATCAAGCTCTCTGTCAGGGTCCTGATCTCATCTGGAGACAGGTCCCACCTCAAGGTGCTCCTCTTGTTTTCCACCTGAGAGCAGTCTCTGGCAGATATCACTGGTCCACTCGGGATGGTCATTCTCAGTAGAGGCTTAAAGGCCCTGCAAGACACATTTCATTAACTTTATACGTTTATGTAGGTGAGGGGCAATAAACTAATATGTACCAGTAATAGACACTTCATCAGTAGAAGTAAGAACATTGTCCAACAGAATGTCCAATAATCGTCCTACATCTAAAGTTTACCGACCAAAACATGTGGAACATCTGCACCAGGCAGCAGCTAACAAACCGGTTGGATGTTTACAACAACAAGACAATTTAACGCCCTCTTGGACACAACGGGACGTCCTCTGCCTTCTAAAGAAGCTGATGATGATTGATGGTGTCAGGGTGTCATTTGTGACACGCTGCAGAACTCTATACAGCAGAGTTCGAATTCCTTTGCTGTGACCTCCTGACCTTCTTCTCCTCCTAACATACAGAACTTTCTATAGAAGAATGAACTAATTAGTTTTAAAACATAAAATTAAAATGAAGAAACTCCAACATCACCAGACTGATTCTCCAGGATCTGGATTCAGTAAACAAGACACTCATCCTACAGGTTCAGTATTGATTTAAACACCTTGGAATCACAAAAGACACAAAAAGCCTTTTATTCTAAGCATACATGTTGCTATTTTTCTGTTGCTCCATACATTTGTATTCTTATGTATTGTGGAACTTTGCAGATACAAACAAATAGTTAACTTATTGGTTGTTATCTCTCAAATTGTAAAAGATAGGCTTATTATGTTTGATATAACTTTAATCAGCTGTTCACTAGGATTTCTGTAACTACATTAGCTATTTAATTCGCAAATCTCTACATTTAAGAAATTATTTCAATGTCATTTAAAGTATTTGACCTCTGACCTCTGACAGACAGTGAAGCCGAACACCACCGCCGTGGACGAACACAATGATGATTGATTAGCTGCTGATCTGGATTTCTCTCCAAAACTATCTGCAAACTCGCTGGAATGGAATGCAGACTTTACTACGTTTCCTTTAAGTGCTTTCAACCATGCAGTCTTTCTTATTTGTAACCCTGAGCCTTTCTTAAATTAACTTTGGCTTTCTTTACTTAATTAGGGGCTTCTTTCTGGTCAACAGGGCTTTGTCACTTTTAACTTTTTCAACCTTTTCAATAGCAGCACTAGTAGTAAAGCTGCTTAAGAAACATTTAGTGTGAGAATTTTCACCAGTGCTACTGCGTTCTTCTTTGTTTACAAACTGAAGGTGAATGAAAACAGAATTTACAGCTTCTGATTATAGGACTGATGACTATTATTTGATTTGATACATTTTTTCTTTGCATTTAATCTTAAACATATTGCTGAAAAGCTCTCTTGGTTATACCATTTTATAATCTGGGTGGTGCCCTGATTCAGAACAAGTGCAGTTATGCAATAAAACACAGAAATCTAATGCAACGCAGCACAGACAAACAAGAGGCATCCAGAACAACCATGAGACTCTTGTTCCTGCTGAAATGTTACCCAAATAAATAATATATTTAGAACTTCCATGCTTTAACTCATAGTGGATCTCTCTTTGTGTCAGTGCAGTGGTTTGGAGGGAAAAGGGCTTTGGAGTCTGTATCTTCTATATTCTGTCCAGCAGAATGACAGGCTTTGCAGTGAAGAGTTGGAGTGGTGACTTCAGGTAAGATGAGGTATTTTAATGTATTATTTTAACACTATCATCCTCACTCTCACCTTGGCTGCTGTGCAGGCCTCTCGAGGCACGCTAGTCTGAGGCCAACTGGGTCTTGTTGCCTCAGGAGACCTGCACCCACACAGGGCCGTGGCTGGTGGTTCCTTAGTGGGACCAACTTCGTGGTCCAAAAACACCCACAACCCTTGGTCCACTGCCACATAAGCAACACAACCCTGGCTGTCCGACAGCTGACGCCTGTGCTGGGCCAAGTGACACCCAGTCCAGATCAGCCTCTGACAGCCCTACATGCACCTACGCTGCTTTTTTTTTCTTTTAAACTTAATGTGTATCAAGGGAAGGATGAATGTGTGAACATTTATGCTTTTGTGTGTGTGTTTTTTTAAATTTATTTTATTGCTGTGTTAACTTTAGAATTGCTACCTGTGTGCCTTAAGTGGTTACATTCATTTTTTTCCCTGGTCTTTACTTAAAATAGGTAATTAAAGATGATCAACAATTACTGATACAGAATCAAACATTTGTCGTGATAACTTCCGGCTACACCGCTCACCTCCATGTTGACAACATTACTGTATATTTCCTATCAAAAAGGCACTATTACAGTAGAACAGGTGCTACTACTAACACAGGCAGTAAATTGTACAAGGTCACACATGAAACGTGCTCGGGATTTTTTTCCCCGTTAAGCGGTGACCTTTTCCCACGGACTAATCAGTGTAGAGTTTCATGGGCTTCACAAAACAAGTTCGTAAAACAGCGGAGTAACTGTCAGGCAGCCAAAACTTAGAAGCAGCAGGTGCGCCGTGCTGTAAAATGTCATAATTATCAGAGGAACAGCAAATCCCAAGTTGAACAGCTCAAACACAAGCCGGTTAATAAGCGCGTTGACTTCAGCAGCTTTTAGCGCTCACAGTGAAGCGTACCTGCAAACCACAACTCTCAGGGCGCACATGCCGGCGGTTTCATGCGCAAAAACACGCTTTGTTGGCTTCTTACTGTAGCGGAATCCCAGCAGAAGTAGCGGCAGCAGCAGCAGCAGCAGCTGACCGTATCTTTCTCCCTCCTTCTTTCCCTCGCATGTGGAAACCTTCCGCTGTCACCGCGCAGGCGCAGAGGAGGATGCGCTCAATCCGACACGAGCCCTCATGACGCGGCGGCAGCAGACAGCTGGATCAGAGCGCAGGTAGGTGGGCGGGGGGACGCTGAATAGCATCCTTTGACACTATGTTATTTATATTTTGGCTTCGTGCTGCGTGCAGGGATCCGAGGCTGACCTCTGTCGCCTCTCTTGACGCTGTTTTCCTGCCTTCTGCTTGAGGATGGTTTTAGCCAGCATCTCTCTTCAGGCTGCACAGTGCTCGAGTTCCGGACGATCAGGCTTATTGTAGGCTTCATAAAAAACACCTGCCAGTGTCGTCTGCTCGAATTAGCTCTTATGCATTAAATGTTTTTTTTTTTATTCAAATCTAAATGCAGAACGATGAATCCAAACGCGTCTTTGATTTGTGGTATTACATCACAGCTCCTGCATCACTGCATCTACGTGTGTCAACACACCGAGGGAGGAGTAGCGGCTGAGCAGCAGCCCAGCGAACATAACAAGGCATGGCGTCAGCACGTGACACAAATATGAGGCAATGTTTGTGTCTGCAGATCATGTCTCCCCACAGAGTCCCATTACAGTAGATATTGTGGCCTTTTTCTGCTGCTCAGATTGTTTGCAAACCGCCTCTGTCACACTGAGAAAGAAGAAGCTGCAACAGTGGCCGACCTGCTTAATGGAGCAATGCTTCTTGTCTTTTTTTTTCTTTTTTGTCAGAAACAAGAATAGTTTTGCTTTCATCTTTCCGTGAGTTGTCTTGGAAACAAGAGCTGCATGCATCCTTTATGGCTGTAGTTGTAAGAGATACCGATATGCTGGGATTATCCTTTTAGAGGGCTAATTTGCTGTTTTGTGGCCAAATTGTGGTGATTTTTTTATTTACTTTTCACATTATTTTCAGATGAATGTGAGCACAAAAAATCTGATCAATATTGTCAACATAAAAAAAATGAAATGTCAGAAATTCAGAGGCTTTTAAATTTCAAAATCTGCTGTTTTGCATCTACGTGACACCCACACAGTCAGAGCTGCAGCTGACACTTATTTTCACTGTTAACAATAAGAATGTGTTGAATATTTTCTTGATGAATCAATTAGTTGTTCGGTGTTTTGGTGAAAAATGTCCATCTGTTTTTCCTAAAACCCAACACAATAAATGTCTTGTTTTGTCCACAGCCCAAAGAAATCCAGTTTACTGACATAGAAGGGGAAAGAAATCAGAAAATACTCATATTTAAGAAGCTGTAATCAGAGAATTCAGAGTTTTTTTTTCTTTACTCTGACATCCTGCTGAATCTATTATTAAAAAATTGTTGCCAATTAATTGAATAGTCGACAGCTAATGGAATAGCTGTTGCAGCTCTACATTAAATTACTACAAAAACTGCAGACTTTGCTGAAGTTGATGTTGTGTTTTGGTTGTTCAAAGCCTTCACAAATGTTGCAGTAATAAAAGTCTATTGGCATGCAGGGAATCCAGGGCTGTTCTTATACTGTAGCTCTGGATAATAACATTATAAATAGCCGAGTATGTATGTTTCAGCTCTACGGTCCACCTGGGTGTTTGAGCTGTGAGAACATTTAACAAACCATTACAACTCCCACGAAACATTTTGTGATAACAGTACAAAACACTGTAGTGATTCGTGATATTATGTTAAATGCATGAATAACAAACACCAAAAATGTGTTATTTCAATCTGCTTTTAGCAAGAATAATGGGGTAAAAACCCACTTTTCATAAATAATGCATAGATGTTTTTTCGTTGTTTGACTTCAGCTCATTCAATCATCAATATTTAATGTTACAGATAAATACTCAATACTTTTACATTCTTGGGAAATAGGAAATAATCAAGATGAGTCAATTCACAAATCTTTCATACATTAATTTACAGTTTATGTTACCAGATTCACTGGAAGTCATCAGATAGAACAGAGCACGCATCTGCTCAGTCTGTCTAAATGCATATTTTTATTGAACAGTCTTGTTATATTTAAAAACCGAGGTTACGAAGTGAGTTCTAATTTATTCCATTATTAGGCTGCATGCTTTTGTTGTGGTTGTTGAAAGAAGTGCAGCGCAGAGGAAACTGGTTGAACTCATCTAAAAATATCATCTGAAGCTGGTGAGAAATCAGGGAGTTGTGAACTGACATGTTTAAGGGTGCAGAAATTCAACAGTTTATACAGAAATGAAGGCGGACCGTTTCATCTCTGTGCCAGAATTCAGATTATGAATCAATTACTAGATTTAAATTTTGCTAAGTGCAGGAGCAAGTTTAATTCAGACTACCAGTTTGATAAAAACAGCATTATTTCATCCTGACTTGTGTATTAGTTATGCATTGCTTCAACATGTGCTTTTAACGTTTATAATGAAGTGCCATTTGATGAATTAATAATACCGTCATCATTGTGTGTGGTTGCCTCTCTGTTTCCTTCACTCCAAACGAAAACTGTGCCCAGCAGTTTCTAGGTAAAAATGGCCGTGGAGAAGCGCCTGGCATTCTCTATTGTGCAGTTCCTACGAGATCAAACACATTGCGGTGCTTTGAATTCTGATGAGCAGGAGAGCCTTGAAGGTAGGTCGACTCGCTGTGTGCTCATACTTTTAAAGTGTCTTTACAAATATAGGGCACCCTGCTCTGTGCTGTCCATTTCAGAATTAATCAATAAGTAATGTGCATTTGTTCTTTTTTCACAAGAGAATAAACAGCAGCTTTCATCATCAGAACAAATAGCAAGTGACTATAAATTCGGGTCTGATGTGTGTGAGGACAGAGAAGCTTCAATTTCTTCCTCTGAATGTGCAGCCAAGTCCTGACTCACCTCAATAAAGCTGTTAACTCTTAGACCTGTTCTGTTGCTCGTATCTTAAATTGTTCGGTCATATTTCACTGATTCTCCGCTACAGTTGCGATACAGTGCTTGGAGACTACCTTCAAGATCAGCTCCAGTGACTGCCATCTTGCAGTGCCACAGCCGCTTACAGAGATATTCCTCAATTCCCTTCTCAAGGTGGGTTCTGCACGCTACACTGGAGCAACATCACATACATATTCACTCCTTTTAGAAGTTTTCCCATTTATTTTGCTTTTCAACATTTAATCAGATTAAATTTAATTTGGCCTTTTTGGCAAGAATTCACAAAAAAATACTCTTTCATGTCAAAGTGAAAACATATTTCTGCATCGTAATGTCGACAGTATAGCACATAAAAGAAGTGATTGCATAAGTATTCACCCCCTTTAGAGTTACTCATTCATTCAACACAGGTGCAACCAGTTGGTGCTAGAAGTCACACAGTTCGTGAAATGGAGATAATCTGAGTGCAGTGAATGTGTCTCAGTGATTGTATTCTAAAGACAACAGTACCTGGAAGCTCCAGTCACTGTTGAATCAATACTCAGAGGATGGATACAGAAAAAAGTCCAAGTCACTGAATATCCCTTGAAGTCCAGTTAAATCCATCACTAAGAAATGGAAGGGGCTATGGCACAAACCTGTCAATTTCCTCAAAATCTTAGCGACTGTGAAAACAATAGACCAGTGAGCGAAGGTCACCAAGACACCTATGAGTCCTCTAAAGGAGCTGCAAGCTGGTATTTACCATTAGAACTAGAAATACTTTAAAGGGGGTCAATACTGGTGCAATCAGTTATTTTGCATGTTATATATTTTTTGATATTGACACTAATACATAGAAATCTGTTTTCACTTTTTGTAAATTTAAATTAAAT
The DNA here is from genome assembly GCF_000690725.1 of Stegastes partitus. Classification (NCBI taxonomy): domain Eukaryota; kingdom Metazoa; phylum Chordata; class Actinopteri; family Pomacentridae; genus Stegastes; species Stegastes partitus. Next base: position 179,367 of record NW_007577797.1, read on the forward strand.
TGACTGTGACTCAATGCTTAAAAGCAATAAAAGCTGTAAACTGAATACTTCATATCGGCATTGTATGTAAGACTTCGCACGAACATTTGATGATTATCTCATGTGCACATGAACTTTTCAACTCAGCGTTTACAGCTCATCGGCATGTAACAAGTAGATGCTTGTCAAATAAAGGTGAAAACATTCTTGCTACTGACTGCAGCCTATTAAGATGTGCCAGTGTGTGCTTGCTCACTGGTTTCTTGGCACAACAAACTGGTAGGACGTAATGGCTAATGTTATTAATTACGCCACTGCTTTTCCTTGAGTCAGGCCAAAATGTCTGCTGCCACTGTTCATTTTAATCAAATCAATGACTCTCCTGTTTTGCCATTGCGCAGAATGACAACCTGACCATACCAGAGACCTCCCCGTCTCCTGAAGAAATTGAACGAGCTGAGCAACTTAAGAATGAAGGTAATATTAAAACGCAGAATTTTAACTCTGTTCCTCCCACTATAGCAACCCTAACTGATTTGTATCTTCTGGTACTTCAGGGTGTGCAAAATTATAAATATAGCGAGCTTTTCCGCGGAATGTTTTATATTTGTTCTGACAGAGAACATTAGTGAATAAAATGTACATGTAGCATGAATTAAATGGGCCTCAAAATTGCATCAATTTGGAGGAATATATAGAATGATGTTACTGTCAAATTATATTACAATCACGTTACATTTATGTTCTTCAAAACCACACACATGACAGGCTGTGTGCTTGTGTTAAACCTAAATCACAGAGGAGGTAGCTGATAGCGCTTGATAGAATGGTGTATGATTTTTACCTAGATACACTTAAATGGCAGAATTTCTTAAAAAGCGGTTTTGTGTGCTCGACCGACTGAGGGCAGCTGCCGTGAAGTGTTTATAACTTTGCGACCTGTGATGCACCATCCTTAAACGTTCTCAGTTTTTGTCCTCATACTGCTGTGACCTATAACACTGATATTATCTGACTGAGGAAAACACATTTTCAGAGAAGAACAAGATCGGAAACACTGGCTGAGATGTTGTAAGGGACAGACTCCATTAAAAAAAACCTGAATCAGAAGAGGCCATGGTTGTCTGACACATGTCCTACTCCTAACCCCTTAAAGCCAATCACCTGCTTTATTACAGCAAACTGGGAAACATCCAGCCAATCATCCTGTCACACTAACACAAGCACAGTCGTGAAACTATGTGCATGCATAGTGGAGCTTTAAGCTGTGGGGACAAACCTTAGTTTGGGGCAAAGTCAGGTTTTATCAGGTTTGCTGGTGATTCTATATGTGCAGTTTTTATGTTGCGGAGAAAATTAAAATTACAGTTATGGCTTCACGCATTCATTTAAGTAGGAGCCTGGTCTTGTTAGCCTGAAATAACTGCCTGGGGGCGTCACCGAGCTGGGAGAGTTGCCTGTGAGGACTTTGACGCTGCCAGCTACGTCATGGAAGAACATTGTGGAGCTCTGCAGCTTCTTTCACCTTGGAAACTGACTTATTCATGGCTGCAGTAGAGCTATAGCTAAAAAAAAAATAATGTTTTGCCTCTGTGAATTCAAAGAGAATCGATGCCTTGGTGGAATAAATTGAAGCACACGACTGACAGTTATTTCCACATATTTCTTAAATTTAAAAAAACACCAAATCGCAGGATAGGAAGTGAATGGATTTAAGTTTAATTAGAGTTGTGCTGATTTATAATGAGTCAACTGACAGAAAATGATTCCTGATTTGTTGTATTCGTCCGTTTTCAATAGGAAATGCAAAACACTTGCCTCTTGAAGATTTGCTGATGTTCTTTGTTATATGTGACAGCAAACAGAATGTGTTTGGGTTTTAAACTATTGGCCAAAAAAAAACAAAGCATTTTGAATATGTCTCCTCAAGTTGTAGGAAATTACATTATACAGGAAAATTGTTAATCATGTAATCAGGAGAAAAGTGGAGGGAGATTAATCATTAAGGAAAAGAAATGTGAGCTGCAGTAAGTTAATAACTGAACAGTGTCAATCTCAGACATAATCTTGAATATTTCCTAAAAGGTATAACATATCATTTGTATTAATAACAGCTCTTTTTAAAAGATCTTGCCAGCCATCTCACTGAATGATAACAAGCAGAGCTGTGTTATCTTTGGCCCGACGGTGTAAAACCAGTCTTTCTGTGTAGACTCTGTGAACAGCTCAATATTTTATTTTCAGGTAACAATCACATGAAGGAGGAGAACTACAGATGTGCAGTGGAGTGCTACACGAAGGCCATCGATCTGGACCTAAGAAACGCTGTTTACTACTGCAACAGGTATTCACAACAGCGAGCGGCGTGACTTTATTCCATCGCTTCATTTTGTGCTTCTGTTGTGGTTCACAGATTTTTAATCAACAGCAGACAAAATACCAGCACAAACAGAGCAGAGCAGGAATAGCCCGTGATGTCAGCCTGGCATGATGTGATGTTTGAACTGGACGAGACGCTCCTCTGAGTCTCTTCTTTTTCATTATGTGTCTGAACGCACTTAATCTTTGAAACCCTCTGCAGGGCTGCGGCTCACAGTAAACTGGGGAATTATACTGAGGCCACTGGGGACTGTGAGAGAGCCATTGGGATCGATCCCACGTACAGCAAAGCATACGGGAGGATGGGGTGAGTTTAATGTGATGTAAACATTTTTAATAATCTTTTGCTTGCTCCATAATGTCATAAATGATCTCTTTCCTTTGTGGCTCCAGTTTGGCTCTGACAGCTATGAACAAGTATCCAGAGGCAATTACCTACTTCAAGAAAGCTTTGGTATTAGACCCCGAGAATGACACCTACAAATCCAACCTGAAGATTGCAGAGCAGAAGCAGAAAGAAGCAACCAGCCCAGTAAGTAAAAGCAAAATGTAATTACCTTTCAGCCCTTATGTAACATAGTATATATTCAATGAAAGCTCACATAAGTCCCTTTCAGACATGCGGTTCTTTCTGTTAATCTGACGGTCTCTGAGCGTGTCGGCTTATTGTGTGAATGAACAACCCAGTCGCTTTTCCGTAAAAGCCGTGACGGCAATCTTACCAGGTCGGATTCGACAATATTTCCAAGTCTCTTTCATCACTTTCAACACAGCACAAGTCTGAACTTGATGCATTCACTTTAACAAGTAGGGATATAGAGAAAACTTTTTCCACATTTCAGCACCAACACTGGTCCAGAAACATCACAAAAAGACACCATTTGTTGCCAAAATCAGAAAACATCTACCTATTTCACCTTACTCTGCAAATTCACATCTATTACAAACTAAAATGTAGATAAAAATAATATTTTACTGCAGTGAAGAGAGACACTATAATGGTTAAGATTAACAAGACTCACCAATAATAAACGTAACAAAACATTAGCAGGAGGTGAAGTTCAGTTTGTTGCTTCTAGCTGTTTGTAGGAATCTGTCCTCTGAGTTAATTAAATAACTGCAGCATCAAACAGCAGCAGGATCCATATGAGAGTCTGCAAAGCAAGAGAGTCAAACGTTGAACAACAGCTGTGACTTCTTTAGTTACTTTAAATTATCCCCAACATGGAGACAGGATTTATCACGATTTAACAGCAACCTACAGTTAAGTCATTTGTTGTATGGCAGACTTTTTGTGCTTTATGTCACCTGATGTACAGTCTAGTCTTGTGTATATGACAAATATTGTGTGTGCTGTGGTTATGTCTGAATAAAACTGGCCTAGCTATGAATGACAAAATGCCAGCAATGTTACACATCCCATCTCTGAAAAGGGCTTTGTAGTGATTACCTAGCAATGCTTGTTTTGACCTTTGTCTGTGAATGTGTGCCACAGATAGCAGCTGGATTAGGATTTGACATGGCGAGTTTAATCAACAACCCTGCCTTCATCAGCATGGTAAGAGCATCAGTCCTGATACGTGCCCTGCACATAAAAAGCCCGTTGAAAGTTTCACTGGCTGTTTAATAAGCTCGATCTGCCATTCAGGATCCTTTCCACTGGTCCTTGAGACAGGTGTTTTATGCTTATTTTGTCTCTGATATTTTTCCCCTAATTAATCCCATGAGTGACAGTTAGCCTGTTAACCAACCAGAGTTACTGTCGGGTGGAAGTGACCTTGTCTGGGCGTGGGGGAATCTTGACTCGTTATACGATGACACATGGGAACGTCTGACAGGCCAAGAACGCTCCTTCAAGCATGCGAGAGTTTTATTGCTGCAACAATGACAAGACACTTGTAATCTGATAGCAGCGTCTGTGCATTTAGGGGCCACAGCACGAGCTAATAGATAACTGTTCTCGTAAAATTGCGAACAGAAATAAATTCTGCTGTTTTCTTTTTTTCTTTTTTTTTGAGAGACACAATAAATTTCAGCTTGATTTTTGCTTCCAGGCTGCGAGTGTTATGCAGAACCAACAAGTACAGCAGCTGTGAGTATAACGTGTGTTTGATTACATTTATTTCAGCCATCAGGTGTGATGTAAAGTTTTAAAATGAGTCTCAGCAAACACTGACTCACTGTCGCTGTGTGGTCAGAATGTCAGGAATGATGTCTAATGCAGTTGGAGGTCCTGCAGCAGGAGTGGGAGGACTGTCAGACATCTCCAGCTTGATTGAAGCGTAAGTACACTGAACTCAGAGTTAAAAGCATTGCTTGATTACACCATTATTTATTTTTAGAGACTTTGATTTGAGCTAAGCTCCTAACCCTCACAGAAAGACAATGAAAAGCAACAGATTCTATTAGGAGAAAGACACACACGGTATGTGACTGCATGTCTTAGACTAATTAAAATATCACTGAATATGAGAATTATCTGGACATAACCTATCATATATATTTTGATTATTCCAGTTCATAAATTGTATTAGGTTTTATTTTTATTTTTTTGATGTCATTATTTTAATTACACCATCTCTGATATATTGGCAGTGTTGTCAGCCTGATATTTATTCCAATAAAGCATGCTGAATTGAATATACATCTTTTTATATTTATATTTAAATTGAAGCGTATCGATAGCTTTCTCACATCTGCATTGTAAATGTGAAGCTACAAACACTAAAGCATGTTTTATGTATGGCTATGTGCTAAATATGTCTTGGCTGGACACTTTGTCTTTCCCTCCTTAGACCATTTTTATATTTATGTTTAAGGATGGATTTAACAAACAAAGTAAAACATGTTTATTAGTGAGTTTCAGAGAGGATTTTTTGCTGGATCTCATGTGCTTTTTAGTGTTGATACCAGTACTGATTATTAGTAAATCAAGGAGACTAATATTTGGAACCTAATTAAATTTGCAGGAAAAAAAATCTCAAAATTTAGAATAGCACACACTCCAATACAACACTTTGTTGACAGGTCTTTATTAATGTTTTACATATGTTTAACTAAAAGACAAGTTTTCAGCGTTTATCCTTCAGTGCTGATTGGCTATTACTTGTGACATGTAACCAATCAGATCATGCTGTAGGCGGGACATTGAGTGACAACAAATAAAGAGCTGCACCAGAGCAAGAGTTTCAAATTAATTAGTGTTATCTCAGATTAAAAAAATAAAAATAAAAATTACAAATAAGAGAAAAAGTGATGAAAAACAATCAGTCGACAACCAATATTGATCTACTTGTGTAACTCTCTGCAAGAGAGCAGAGAAGTAATGACTTTCCCATTAGCTATTTCTTTAACCATGAGTGTTTATTTCTGAACCAATGTTACACATACATATAAGTATTTTATCTCTGTTGTCCTTGTGGCCCAAAGCCAGTTTGTGACGTTGGAGCATATCTTTGCTGATACTTCAGAGGAAGTCCTTCCTGTTGTTCTTCCAGGACACAGGCTGTGTGTTTAACGACTGATGGATACATTCACATTACCGAGCCCCAAACAGGCACACCCTGAGTAAAAGTGCCTTTTTGACAATATTTTATCCTTAGAAATCGAGCACGAGAAGCTTTTTTGCTGTTTCTGGTTTAGTGTTAACTTGTACCTGTGAATGTCCACAATATGAAGAGATGAGATGTTACATAATCCCTCATAGGGAATTCTTTTACTGTGTGTTACAAACGGAGCTATTCTTCATCTTGCTTTGTGTGAGCTATTGTTCTGGTGGAAATACATTCAGCAGGCCAACAGAGTTGTCTCATCTCTCTGTCAGAGGACAACAGTTTGCCCAGCAGATCCAGCAGCAGAACCCAGAGCTGATCGAGCAGTTAAGGAACCACATCCGGAGTCGTTCCTTCAGCGGCAGCGCCGAGGAGCACTCATGATCTATTCAGGTGTGTTCTAATGTAAAACCGAACCACAGCTGAACCATCTATACTACTGGAATATATCTGTATTTTTAAAATGTAATATTTTTATTTCAGCCTCACGTTTTTTTTTCCAAGGAAGGGCAACCATATGGCGCGATTACAATCTCTACACCCATTTCTTAAAGTCAAATCCCCGGCAAAGCTGGAATGAAGAGACAAGGATGGGGTTGAAGGCACTTTACTGTGACTAAAGGCTCTGGAGTGGAGAGATGAAGGCCTGGAGACTGGACCATGAAATGAAGCATCCCACACATCTAGGGCAAAACATACTGTAAACACTTCATCGTAAAAAAGAGCCAAGAATGCATTCAGCCTACTGACAGAACATGAGTCAATTCTTTCTTCAGAGCTTTTACATTCTGCAGAAATCGTGTTTTATATGTGCTGAAACTACTGCCCTCCTCATGTTATGAGTTAAGGATCCTTGTGTCTAGTCGTGATGAACAGTGAGGGTGAGGGAGGAATGTACTTTTACAGCATTGCAGGGAGCATCTCCGCTTTTTCTCATACAAACACACACACATAGGACTTCAGGTTTGTTTATAATGCATCCTGTTTAATATTATTTTTGTAGACAGAACTCTAACTGTACTTGTTTATTGGGCGATAAAGACCATTCAGTCCTTGAACACATCACTGCTTTTCAACGAGTACTCCTTAACTTTTGATTAAGACAACTGTGTAATTGTATAGCAGTGTTTGCAGCCTGCATAATGTTGTTACGGCACTTTAGCAAAACTAAATGTCCCCCCTTTAAGCCTATTTAATTGCTCATTACCCAGTAATAACATGGTCACGTTGTTCATTTTGCATGCTCTTAAATCTGGTATTTGAGATCAGATGCTTTATGGAAACAAATAGGTATGCTAGGGCAGCACATAGTTTTGTCTAAAACATATGAATAAATGTCTTGAAATTGAACTCATTTGCCTTTGTGTCTTTAATGTATGAAAGTGTGAAATTGTTTAATGTCTGTGAATAGTGGGCAATGATCAGTCTAAAACCAAGATCTACCTGACATTTCCTAGAGTTACAAAATTCTGTCTTTGACCTGCCTTGATGTTTGTAACAAAGAAATACTTGCAGGATCCAGGACTTTTGGAACCCAGTCCTTATTAAGAACCCGTCCAATACTACTTCAACTTTATTAAACTATGTGGAATCACGTTTTCCAACTTCAAATGGCTGGAGTGACACTTAAACCTCAACAGAGAGGAACTGTCCACTTTAACGATCCTGAAAAGATTTGTGCATCAGCATCAGTGAAGAAAGATCAAACCTCCAGCACAGAGACTGACAAGAATCTAAGTTAAACGAAGTAGGTTATAAAAATACAAGATTTAAAGGAGCCACATCAGGCAAAATAGTTTTTCACTGTTTTCAAGCACAATTGTCTCCAATTTGTCTAAACAGCCACAAAATAAGAAAAAAAAATTCTATATGTATTTCTTAGCTTTTTATATGAATCAGGGTTCCTCTGAAAAAGCCAGTAAAGTTTGCAGCCTGTTGTGATGTCACGACAGGATAAGCCCCTCCCCTGGGCTCCTGTCAGCCACTTAATGAACAAATCCTGTATTACAAATACCATGCTCTTTCTTTTTGCTTTCAGTACAAACTACAGCTACACTAACAAAGTGCATACTGTTGCATAAATACTAAATCATACTTAATATTGCACTTTGACTGCTTGCTTATAAATCATTTGCAGTCTCTTGTGTGAAATCTGTCTGTGAGCTCTCGGTGGCTCAAGCTTGTTTATACTTCTACTTATACAAGATACTGTTATAGATGTGACATAACTGCACAGAATGGCCGAAAAAGCTCGCTGGCTTGCGTTCTGCACAAGGAAACCAGATGTAGTCGGACATCCTGGCCTTTTTGGCAGACTGCATATTATATACTGGGATACATTAAAACTTCTTGTAGCATAATATACAGTAAGACAGTCTGGACATTGGAAAGCAACCAGAGGACAAGCAGACAGAGGTGTGTCTGTGGCCAGCTTGTTGGATTTTAAGTTACAGATACTGAAACGGCCGGTTTTGAACAAGATTACAACCAGAGGAAACACAAGGATGGTAGAATCAGTGATCTGTGCAATATTTTGAGCTGAAACCTGAAATACATTCTGGAAACGTGTGACTTATTTATGGGACTTTTAAACACAGCTAGAAAACATCTAATTTAACATGTTACAAAAAAACAAAAAACACCTTGATCTGATAAATGCCTCATTCTATCACACTGTACCACCAGGTAGTAGAAGTAACGGATTCTTTTCCAAAACATTCTGTTCACTCTTATCAATTCTATAGACAGATTTCAAAGCAGGTTTAAATGTCCTCTACTGTATTTAAAAATAATAATATTGTGTCACTGATATTCATATCAGTTGAACAGAGCAACAGACACACTGTGTATCTGAAAATCTAATCTGCATTAACAAAAAATATGCTGCAGTCTACAAAAGGTCTATTAAACAGAGTAAGTAGAGTAACATGAAGTCATTAAATATTCTTGTCCGTGTCTCTGGAACCGTTTTAATGACAAAAGCCACCATGGACACCATGTTTTTAAAAGCAATAGGAAATCAAAGATTACGGAGATTTTATTAACATTTATGCACATTTACATTAATATTTTCAAAGAAGGTGATTTATATTATTCACAATTCATTTTAAAATACAGTATTACCCCCTCAGGTTGCAAAAAGAGTGAAACATCAGTGTCATGTGCAGAACTGCACAGTTGGTCCATTCATATCTAAAATGCCAAAAAGGTACATAAAACTTCTAGGACTCATTGCTTGTGTACGGGCAGACCACACACACTTGTGCGATGTCGTCATATTCGTACGTCCTCTTCAGAAACGTGTCTGTGAGTCTTAATCCAGAAATACTCTGAAAGAAAAAGGAATATGAGATGGCTAAGTGAGAAAAGCCTTTGATTTGATAAAGCAAATGTTGATCCAGAAAATGTGGATCATACCTGCAGACCCTGGACGGATGAGAGGACTGTGAGGGGTAATGAGAGGAAGGCACCAGGACTGAGTTTCCCCAGCTGTCGCCCTGATATACCACACCAGTGGATCGACCTGGTGTTACACATCTCCAGCACCAGGTCCATTGTTCTTTCACTGCAACATCAGGGTCACAGAAAAGCTGGGTGTTAGCGCTATCAGTGTCTAAATGCCTGTAAGTGAACAACTAAATCCTTTAAAAGACAGATGACTTTTTGTTAGGGGGGGGGATTTTTACCTGCAGTTGGTGATTTTACAGATGATGTCAAACGGTTCTTCAAGGTTGACAGTGTCAGGTATCATCTCCAAAGACAGCCGGATATCGCCGTACCCTGGAGCCTGGAGGACGCACAAGGATAAAAAATAAGATAATGTGCAGATAAAAAATGAGACTGTCTCCTTTTGGAAGTTGGCCACACATCAAAATACCATTCTTTGCAGCTGACTGGTCTGTAGCCGCCCCCTCTCCCCGAGGTTGGTCTTCCAGACAATGTCAAGCTTTCCTATCACCGTCACTCCCTTGATGACGCCGGCCTTCTCCGCATACTCCGGCTTCGGCTTCAGGCAGTACAAGTACTGCCGTGTGTCCATAGGCTGCAGGTAAGACATTTTCCCGAACGTGGACTCGCTGCACGGGAAACATTACAGTTGAGCCTAATGTGTTTATTCACCTTTCTGCACTTAAATCAACAAGAATAGATGTATGCTTTTACCCCTGATCCCCAGATGTGACCGTGTTGAGCTCTGAAACGTTGTACATCATGGAGGGCTCCAGAGACACTTTCTCCATGAACATTGGTGACGTAGTGATGTTCTGGATCTGAGCTTCCAGAAACACCTCGTCTGTCTGGAGCGGAGAAGCCAGGGGTCACACTAATGCTTGAATTATGAAATATGTAACAACTGCATAATCTCTTAGGTGAACTGAGCAACACATTATTTTATCATTAGGTATTATGTGAGGTTAGGTTTGTGCAAAATCCTACAGCCTCAAAGGACAAGTTCAGATTTTTTAACTGTAACTTAAAACAATTCTCACATGCCCAGATGTATATTTTGGTCACAGCAATTCCCTTTCTGCCCTTTTTAGCCTTAAAGAGATGCTATCCTAATGAATAATAAAGATCCCTTCCAGTAAAAATAAAGTTTTCATCTTGTTAACATGTCCATATGGTGTTTTTATATGCTAGAAGACAAAATGAGCAGTCAACATGATGGCTGAGCATTTCAGTGCACTGTTGTTTTGCTAAGAAAACTGTCTGTTTAAATAAACGGGGGTTTACTTAAAAATGGTAACTTCAGAAAATACCTACTTTTTTATTTTTAACCTTACTCCGACCACTGGAGCATGACATCAGCTTGAGCTAAGCCTAAAGTCCGCCTCCAGTCATTGATGAAACCTTAAAAGAACCCATTGCTGTGTATTAAACTTAGATATTTAGAAGCAGGACAATAATGCCTTCACGCCTTAAAATGGCTTAGATGCAACTCTACACTGCTGCCTCCTTCACAATATGCAGATCAATAAAGTCCCTGCCTCCCTCTCCACCCACCCTTCCCCACTACCTGCACCTCGAGCACACCAGCTTACCAGGCACACAATGGCAGGTTGTAATAATGGAGTAATTCAGCCACAAGTGTTGGACCTGGAAGCTGATTCTCACAGCCAGTACAGACAGGAGGAGAGATGACAAACAGCTGGAATTCGTTCAGTGTACAAACAGTGTGGGCATGTGAGAAATGTTTGTAGATTTAAAACAAAAAAAAAAAAAGTGAAGCTATCCCTTGGGCTACTCTTCAGGTGATGTGAGAGTCATAAAGTGAATATTTATTAACCGTATTCAGAAGACAAACGTTAAAACATGTAAACAAAATAACACAAAGTGAATTCTATGAGGTTTGCTCAGTGTACCTTTGAGGGTTTGTTAGTACAGGTGCACGGTAGGGGCTGCACAATGACTAGCTTCACTTAGTCGACTTACTAGATCTTTCAAAATGGTCTCTCAAGCATCAAGTAGTTGTGTATTTTTACGGTGTATTTTTTTAATTTATTGGTATAAAGCATGGGATGGAATGTGGGGCGCGACAGCAGGGAAGTGGCAGGCAGTGAAGGTCTAGCCCGGCAGAGCTGAATCAGGAACTCTGCTGCTTAGGGGCCTTTTAGCGCTCATTGTACACAGCCAAACCATTTGACCATCAGGTCGCCCTAGTTGTGTGTTTGTTAAGTGATCAGGTTATATAAAGCAGACATGTCATCTGCCTCAGAGCCTTCCAGCGACATTACAATACCAGCACTTTTCATCTCTGTAAAGGCTTTTAGTCTGGAGCTGCCCTACTGGCTGCCAGCCCATTTACACTGATGGACAAATACACAACCAGTTTACTCATGGATAATGGACATTTTGTTGCCATCTTTGGTACTGTTATGAGCCTTTTACTGATTTCTAGGAATATTTTTTGCTATAATGTGTTAATACTTATGATCAATAACTGATTACAAAAATAATGTTAAACAGTATTTAAAAGCATAAATATTCAGTTGAATGTAAATTATTTGTACAGAAAAATAATTACCTTTGTGACCACAATCTGACATAATCAGTAAATTTACCTTCGATGGAAATATAATTGGATTCTGACATGGTTATTAAAAGACAAATGCACGTAGAGGATTGTCTCTCTTGTTGTTCAGCAGGCAACTAGTTGATGCTTTTCGAGAGCAACACTCAACTGTTTGTACAACTCATCTGTGCAGCCTCTACAATACAGTGAGACACAATAAGAAAGAAGCAGAGATTAGTTCATGCCTGCAATTCATAATATCCGAACTGACCATGAACCATTCTGAAATGAAGTTAATGTTAAATCACAGAGCTCAGCACCTCTGCTCCATGCAAAGCCATTCCGACCAAAACCAAAACATTCTGTTGCATATAATCATATATTTTTGTTTTACGTTTGCTCAAATAACAATTATCAAATGTCAAATGATTGGAAAAGGACAGTAATTCTGGTTTATAATCACTGAGAATATGACTAATTGGCCTGATTCATCCCAGTGCAACCTTCAGTCTCACAATACAAAAGTTAAAGATGAGATTTAAACACATCTGAGCACCATCATTTATATTTGCACTGTTATATAATCACTTAAATCTTGGCAAATAGAATTAAAGCAAATCATAATAAACCCTGCTATTTCCCCCAGTGATGATAAATACAATCAATGCAGTCCCCACCCACCACAATTTGACACCGTAAGCTTCAATTAAGTCCAAGCCCTCCGTAGGATGAGTTTGCAAGAAAGCACGAGCATACAAAGAAAGGGCAAAAGAAAAATAATGGAAGTTCACATCAAGAATTAACTGACAATAATGTACTTTAACACTTGTTCTTGTTGCACAATGTGGCAGGTGTTTTCAAGATTCATGCTTTTCTTTCCATTCTTTTACTTTGCACCTTTCTATCAGCCCAGAAAGACACAGTCTGCTGCACCAAAAAGGATTAAAAGAAGCTAATGTTCAGCGATGAGAACAGAAGAAACAATTACCACAGAACTGAGGTCACTCTAATGGAGAAAATAAAATACAAGACATAATAAACAAATGAAGTTACATGCCAAAGTTGATGACAATGAATATTTGCATATAAAAAGCTACTGATATGAAAATGAGAAAATAAGGAAAAGCTTATTGCCTCTACCCAGGAAAACCCTCATCTCCAGCGTCTGTCATCTGAACACTGGAATCAACCATCCAACTTCAGTTTACAGTGTTTTTCTGTTCAGTTGACATCTCTGGAGGTACAAGGGTTTTCCAGGAGGCCTATCTGATGCTAACCGCCTCTATTAGCATCTAGAAATGTTCCTAACTATGAAATGAAACATGATATGAAGCATGATGTATGCTACAGTAAGAACTTGCACTATAAATTAATCCGGCGCTGGTGTTTGAGAGCGGCTCGTTTACCTCTGCATTGTAGAACTTTGTCTTCACGTCCAGCGGCTTCAAAACCTGATTGAAAATAGATTGTAAACTGAATGTGGCAGTTTTCTCACACGGCGCGTCCATTCAACAACAAACAAAATTCCATCAAACTGTAAATCTACTAAGAACTGGAGGGAACTTAATGATCTGATTAGGCTAGAGGGAAGAGAGCCAGGCTACGGTTCGATCCTGAACTGAGAGCCGAAGACTGCAAGACACCAAATATACAGCAAGGATGGTAATTGCATTTGCTCTGTTGTAGGTCTGTGGCATTTCTCAAGTCACTTCCAAGCTCACACGTGAGTTTACCACCGTCATCTAATGAGAACACTCAAATATAACTCACCTGGAATTTGAAGAACTTCCGAAAATAGAGCTTCTCTCCGTAGTGGGTGGTGTAACTGACTGCACAAACTAAGCTGGACATGAGAAGATAGAAAGCAAACATTTAGAATAGCAGTTTGACGTTTTTTCTGATTTAGTGAGCTGGGAAGACATTCTGGGTTTGGAAGCACATCCGTTATAAAAAAACAAAACAAAACAAGGACATTTATATGTAACTGGCAGTTCTCTTGTGTCTGCTCTTTATCAAAGAGGAATTGATAAAGAACGTCAGGTGTGTGGGGTGGTGACAGCTCTTCTTTGCTGGGAGGTGAGAATACTGGCTCACTGCAACCCGAATGAGTTTCATTTGTTGTAAGAGATTTAATGTATGATGTTTAGGGAGCAGTTTGTTTTGTGGAATCTGATGTGGGTGCTCATTTTTAATGTCTGTATGGCGTTGGAGACTGCAGCGTGGCCACAAAGCATCTCATCAGCAACTTACTTCAAGGCGTAAATCTGCTGTGCCTGGGAAACATGCTAACGTAGCAGACACACAGAGTTAATGTTGTTCAGGTTAACTAAGGTTATTAAAATAGTTGTTTTTGAACTTTATGTTGAAAATGTTCAACCCTCTGAACTCCAAAACCTGCCAATGGGTTTGAACTGGATGTTGCCTTTACAAAAGACACCAAAATGCCACCATTTATTAATGCACGATGAACTTTCCAACAGTCCTTGAACTACTCATTTGTGATGAACTGTTCAGTTGGGACACTGACCAAGTATAAGCTTAAAAACTTGAAATACAATCACAAGCACTTTATTTCACGTCTCATTTAAAATTAGCTAAAAATAAACACTTTGCTCCGACCAGATTCTGCAGAAATCTGAACAATTCTGTGCTCCTCACCACGACTGTGAACCCACAGTTGACGCAGTAGCGACCAACATTCATGTGACAAAAATTCCAGGACTTTTCAGCTGAGCTGGGCTGAACTGTGGGTGGAGTTTAAGAGAGGAGGTAGGAGACAGGAATAGACACAAATTTAAAAAGTACATCAAAAAATATGAATAATATTGTTGTTTTTTTCCAGTGTCCGTAACACCTGTGGGAAACTGGGAAAATTATGTACATGCTGATTCCATTTTCGCGAAATAAATAGCCAAAGAAATTCACCAAAATTATTTTTTTCTTTTTATGTGACTTTTTAACTTTGCCACACTGCAAAAAAGACATTTTTGAGTTCCGTCTCCTTCTAGTCATGGTGGTGCTGTTTCCATAGAGGTGAAGTAGTGAAAAAATGAGCCAGCAGCATGTAAAAACAACACAGACAGAAAAAAATGTCCAGAGACTAGCTGTGGTTCAGAAGGTTAACTGTCATCTTTGTAATTACTGTGTTTTTATTGCTCCGGGTCCTAACACCATTTCCTACCGTCCGTTGGGTTTTGTTTGTAGTATTTGTTTACTTTAGTTAGTCCCTGCAGCCTTGCGTGGCCCGTGGCCTGGTAATTGTTTTGTTTTAGTCATTTTCTATTACAGCTAACTGTGGGCAATTCATAGCCTTAATACTTGGTCAAAGTGAGACCCAGCGTGTGTGCTGGTTGTGCCCACGAGTAAATTTATTATGTTATTTAATATTTGGTCTGCACATTTAACCTGTGATTTACTACTCAGCGTTCTCGGGTTCCCATATGCAGTTGCAGGGTATCAGTGGAATAGTATCTGATTAACCTTTTTGGAATGACAAGGATCCCTACGTTGTTGTCATGTGTTTTTTTGTTGCAATAAATATTGACCCTTATTAAGCTCCATTTCTCTGTCAGAGACTTATGTTTGGCTTGTAGTGCGAGTTTACAAACACACACAAATGTATAACAAAGGAAACACACTCACATATGTGTTCCAATTTCTTTGACTTCATGGTGGATAACGTCATCAATGCAACATTCAGGTTTGAGTTCTGCTACTGCAGAGTTTGATGCAGAGAGATTGAGCCTCTGTGAGCTCGTCTGTAAATCAGCCTGCAGGGGGATCACATCACACAATACATCACAATTATGTGCAAACAGGAGTGAAATGTACATAATATGTGGCGGACAGGTATTTCTTCTGTACAGTACCTTCACAAGAATGTCTTTTACAACTTGATTGCTGTCGTTGTGCACACTTATGTAACTGGAGAAAGTTTCACCAAGGAAAATATTTCTGCAAAATGTAAAGACAAAAATGTGTTACACAGATACTCCTTGCTGCTAAATTTCAATTGTAATTTTAAGTGTTACCAGCAAGTTTGTGTTTCTTACCCAAAGTTCTGTGGTAACGTCAGCATCTCTCCCAGCATTAATGCTTCTGCTCCTTTGATGGTGGAGGGATCTTCCCTCATAAGTTGACCAAATAAATCCCCTATGGAGACAAAAATACACAAAACATCTATCATGTATATGTGAAATGTGTCCATGAAATTGGCTCAGTGGTTCCACTGAGAGCTGCAGCACACAAGGCTTGATGAACACTTGACATGATCGTAAGTAGCTATTTGTGTCTCTGCCAGGAAAAAGCGCCTTGATAAAAATAGAAGTAGAAAAAGACAAATAGTGTGCACACATTTGTTTTTGCTATAAGTCTATACACACAAAACTTGAGACAAATGTCTATTCCAGGGGACAAGTAATGCCAAACAATAAATAACTTCGAAGCCATTCTCTTGTGGCCTGTGTAGCTGTCTCAGATATAACCATCTCTTTGAGACATAAAGGTGGTGTCAAAGGGTATTCCGTTTGCTGAAAGCAGGACCATAGAGACGAATAAAGAGCCTTTGAAGATCAAGTTTCAAAGCAGATTGAACCAGAAAGCTTTTTCAGTTTTTCTATTCAAATCACTTCTTCTTTCTGTCCAATAGCTTTGCTGCACACAACTAATGCTGCATTAAATTTCCAGACCAACATTAATAACTACTAGGAATACTATTATGACGTGGTGCTCTTAGGCATCTATCTCAATTATTAATATCAACAATAACACTGATATGTCAGTTTCAGCTTTCAGTGCAGGAGATAAAGCGACATGATGGCAAAAAGGGGGAATGGTATTATCTTGCTAATGTCAAATGCACCTAATTCATCTTGAAGATATGCTTTCACTTTATTGCCTTTTATATAAATAGAGATTCTACCTAGAAGTGTCAGCATGATTTATGGTTTATGTGGAGTTCAGTTACCAGTGCACTGCTCTGTGCTGTAAGGGAAAACAAACAGTAGAAACTCTGTCTCTGCAAACTAAATTTGGAATCTGAGACAGTAAATCTGTGACACAGCTGTGTACTGGCTCATAAGCTATCCCTACGTTCACTTCACATCAACATTGGCCCCTTCGTCTCATAAATGTAGTGCCATTGTGATATCTGCTGCCGCAAATGTATATATTAACATAAACAAGTAAGTGTGCTTATTTTGCTTGTCAGTTGGCTGAAGAACGATGTCCTAAAGCAACCGAAAACATTATTAGCAATTGTTTGAAAGCTTTATTTTGGAGAGAAACACTCATAAAAGCAGAAGTAATGTTCTCAGAGGCTCAAAAAGAAGAAGTAAGATGGCCACCTACGCCTGGTCTCAGCACTAACGTTGCTTCCCTTTGTGCAATGACAAGGACCATTCAAAAATCAAAGCATTACTAACTTTATATTAGCCAAAGAAAAAATCTATTTGGAAGATTCCAGCTGAAGCAAAAAGACAAATAAATCTAACTGGCGTGAGCTCTGACACTATTTACTCAAAAAAGTTCCAAAACTTCCCAAATAAATGCACCACTGCTCGTACAGTAGTGTTCTGGAGCAGCTTTATGAAGCATGACTGTCAGTTTCACAAACACAAAGTCATGTGAGTGTGAGTTAATAGCCTGAGAGGTTTTGGGGGAAAAAAACTCTGTTGTTGTTGGATGTGCATGTAAAAGGAATAGAAAACCAGCTTCCATGCTTCCAAAAAGATTCCTTCTCTTGCTGAAGTTCTATCTTCTCAAACATCAAGAACAACCGTATTACATTAGCAGAAAAAAAAAAGGACCACCAGTAAAAAAAAAAAAAAAAAAAATAACGATACAGCACTTTAATTAATCAAAAAGGGCAAAGTTTTTTTTGAAAAATATAGATCAAGAAAACACAATTAAGTCATCATACAACACATTATCACAATTCTGGGTGTCTGTTGGTAACGCTGCAAATACTAATTACAGAAAATTCTCTTGTGTATTAAAATCTCAGCAGGCGCTGTGTTTTGGCTTAAATAAACAGACTCACCTGGCAGATCTCGATCTTCACACGTGACCGGCAAGTTTGTGAAGAGAGTTGGTTTGGTTAACCGCATCACTATAAAGGAAAGTGTCATTGGTTAGTGACAAGACACACAAGTAGGTCAGTTACTGTGGTGATGCTTTTATATGTCACACAGGGTTTTGTTTTACACAAGACTACAGTTGATTGCAGTGGCAGCAGAAAGTGTGACCAATTACAGAAACCATCTAGAGTAAGGCTGCAACTCAAGATTGTTTTAATCTGTATATTTTTATTTGATTAAGAACAATAACATTCATGACAACATCAAAAAAAGAAATAAACTAATTTAAAAAATACATATATGTATGTATTTACATATTTGTCCAAATTTTGGTTATAGAAAATATTCTTAGAATCAAAGAATACATTTTCAGATTCAATATTAAATAATTTTTTTTAAAAAACAGTTAATGAGCGTTTTGTTCCCCCCCAAAAGCCTTTTGATAAAAATGTGCTTTCAGAGGTAGTATAAAAAAAAGAAGATAATGTGAGTGCGTGAGGTACGTCAGAGAAAATGCTCTTTC